>NC_084564.2:34837500-34862500 GCF_033978685.3 Nerophis lumbriciformis | reverse complement strand
AAAAACATGTTTTAAAGTGAGTCTTGAGGAGCATTGCTTGATCTTTTGACTTTAAAATAGCCTGAAGATTGCTGTCCACCAATACATTGCTGGTTAAAGCCCTATGTGGGTTCTGTCTACAGTCCCTTAGTGCAGTGTTTTTCAACCTTTTTGGTGCCAAGGCACATTTTTGTTCATTGAAAAAATGCGGAGGCACATCACCAGCGGAAAACATTAAACATGTAAACTCGGTAGTTGACATTGACAGTAAAAAGTCATTGTTGCAATTGTTGGATATGAATTCAAACCATAACCAAGCATGCATCACTATAGCTCTTGTCTCAAAGTAAGTGTCACAACCTCATGCTGTGACTTATTTGGAGTTTTTTTTGGTGTTTTCCTGTGTTGTAGTGTCTTGCGCTCCTATTTTGGTGGTTTTTCCTGTTTTGTTGGTATTTTCCTTTAGCAGTTTCATGTCTTCCTTTGAGCGCTATTCCCCGCACCTGCTTTGTTTCAGCAATCAAGACTATTTCAGTTGTGCGGACGCTATCCTTATTCGTGTGGAAATTGTTGATTTTCATGTCATGTACGGATGTACTTTGTGGACGCCGTCTGCTCCTCACGCTGGAAGTCTTTGCTGTCGTCCAGCATTCTGTTTTTGTTTACTTTGTAGCCAGTTCAGTTTTAGTTTTGTTTTCCATAGCCATCCCGAAGCTTCAATGCCTTTGTAGAAGTCGCTGTCTTGCGGTTCCACAGATGTACGTCAAAGTAGCCAAGCGTACAGAGTTTACAACAGGTTTAATGTTTTTCAACACCACCATCAATGAATGTTTTATTTTTTTTTTGGACTTTCCAGTCTCTCTCCAACTTCCTCCTCCTCCTGCACCCGACCGCTCACTGTTAAAGACAACAGATGATTAGTATAACACGTAAAGTAAAAGTTAAAGTTAAAGTACCAATGATTGTCACACACACACTAGGTGTGGGGAAATTATTCTCTGCATTTGACCCATCACCCTTGATCACCCCCTGGGAGGTGAGGGGAGCAGTGGGGAGCAGCGGTGGCCGCGCCCGGGAATCATTTATGGTGATTTAACCCCCAATTCCAACCCTTGATGCTGAGTGCCAAGCAGGGAGGTATTGGGTCCCATTTTTATAGTCTTTGGTATGACTCGGCCGGGGTTTGAACTCACAACCTACCGATCTCAGGGCGGACACTCTAACCACTAGGCCACTGAGTAGGTACCACCTGTGCCAGCTGTGTCTCGCCGTCAGCACATGCCACGCCCCTGTCTGATGGCGCTCTGTTTTCAGTACCATTGGCCAGAGGCGTTGACCTTTACTCCTGCAGCTTGCTGATCACAATCCCTTTCCACAGCCTTTTTTAGGGGCACTCTCCTTTTGTTTATTTTTGGTTTAAGCAATGGATACAACGTTTACAAAGCAATTAGCTACCTGCTGCCACTTACTGATATGGAAGAGTATTACACCGTTACTCTGCCGAGCTCCAGACAGTACAGACACTCAACAACGGCACTTTATTTGCAGATTATAATTACTGGTTTGCATAAAATATATTTAACCCAAATAGGTGAAATTACATAATCTCCCACGGTACACCAGGCTGTATCTCACGGCACACCTGTGTGGTTGAAAAACACTGCCTTAGTGCATTCAGCAAGCTGGTTGCGGGGGCCTGTGATGGAGGTATTAGCCGGTATTATTAGATCGGGTGTTGACCACAATGGTGTCCCTGTGAGATCCAGTTAATGTGAGGCTGCGACAAAGCCCGTGAAGCTGACAGCACGAGGTGGCAGAATGGAACGATCAGTGAGGCGTACTGAGTGTGTGTCCTCAGGCAAGATGTCCGGAGATATGAGCAGGGATGGGAAAACATGGAATAAAATAGCCGGTAAATACAAGACAGAAAATGTACGGGCGGTGCTGTTTGATAGTTGGTTTACTATCCCATAATATAAATGACTCAACACAACCTTTCTTTATTTTTCATGACTATTTACATCAGGGGTGTCAAACTCATTTTAGATCGGGGGCCACATGGAGAAAAATCTACTCCCAAGTGGGCCGGACTGGTAAAATCACGGCACGATAACTTAAAAATAAAGACAACTTCAGATTGTTTTCTTTGTTTAAAAATAGAACAAGCACATGCTGAAAATGTACAAATCATAATGTTGCGGTTAATAGTATTCTGTCTTTATATATCGTTATTTAAACTTTCCGAATAAATTATGTGATAATGTACATCAGTCAACTCATTAGTTTAAATTTTCAATCTATCAAGATAAAAAAATTATATCAAAATCAAATTACAGGATGTTATTTATGTAGTTTGCTCATTGTCCTCGATTGGTACACTAACATCATGTGGTTTATTTTTATTTTTTACGTATGTAGCATCATCTACAAAGATACAAATAATTGCTATTGCAACATCTGGTGGACACATTTAGAACAGCAGTTTCTTTAATTAAAACATGTTGGCTCATGTTTATACTTAGCAAACTCATCCCGCGGGCCGTATGTTCGACACCCCTGATTTACATAGTAGATTGTCACTGAAGGCATCAAAACTATGACACCTGTGAAGTGAAAACCATTGCAGTAATTTATACACACATACACCTTGGGCCCCCAGACACATTCTTTTCTCTCAATATGGGCCCCCCGAGTCAAAATATTTGCCCAGCTCTGGTGTAGACAGTGAAACAAACAGACCAAACAAACTGTCTTTGGCTCATGTGTTTGGACAAGATAATACCATGACCAATAAAAACCTTGTTGGTGAAAATCCATAATCATGTTATTCCATCTTGTATCTCCAAGTGTTTTATCAAAAGTGAGGCCGGTGAAATACATACTTGCCAACGCTCCAGAATTTTCCGGGAGACTCCCGAATTTCAGTGCCTCTCCCGAAAATCTCCCGGGACAACCATTCTCCCGGACCTGAGTGAGGACAGCCTGTCGTCACGTCCACTTTTCCTCCATATAAACAGCGTGCCGGCCCAGTCACGTTATAACATCTACGGCTTTTGGAGCTCAGTGCGCAACTGCACACACAACAAGAAGGAGATTATTATATTTGTCTCCGTTATCCATAGGTTTATCTATAACCCATAAAGTAGGCAGGCATGGAACTATTTCTCAGCGTGTGTTTATTCCAGCCGGCACGTTAATACACTGACACACAACATCCGGATTCCCATCATGCATGGCTTCAAAACTACGGCAAGTAGTAATGTCCAAACACATAACAGTATGGTTAGAAAAGATGGTTAGAAAGATAGTGACAGAGAATAGAACGAGGATGGACAATTCAACCCTAAACTCACTCCTTTCCTGCAAATTAAATTTCACAGATGCTGCCCGTACCTATGCTCCTTCAAAGGCTGCGCTACTGGCTGCAAAGCATTGCACTTTCAAATACAACAATGAGTACAGAGGGTTGTTATGTGTGTGTGTATGTGTAAATAAATGAAATATATATATATATATATATATATATATATATATATATATATATTAGGGATGTCCCGATCCGATATTTGGATCGGATCGGCTGCCGGTATTTGCCAAAAATTGCGTATCGGCAAGGCATGGGAAAATGCCGATCCAGATCCAGTTTTAAAAAAAACTCCGGTCCGTGTTTTCCAACGCACCGATTTAAATAATACATTCCACTTTTCTGCTGCTCGTTAATTCCGTTCCGCATTTTCCAGCACACCTTCAACACATCCACAGGTCTGTGAATTCTCACGCAGTTGCTTTTAGCTGCTGGCATTACACGACAGGCTCTTCTCACTCTTTCCTGTGTCTCCCTCTCACAGACAGCAAGTGCACCTTCTTACACACGTCACATACTGTCACGTCATACGTCACATACTGTCACGTCATATGTCACATACGTATACGCCCTTTCCGAGCAGAGAAGTAGCAGCATGGCTAACGTTAGCTGTGATGCTAGCGCAGCCGTGCGGGCAACCTTCCCTCTAAGGTGCGCGCCTGTGCAATTGCGCACTGTTTAAGCGTCCTCTGCGCACGGCAAATCTATTCCACGCACAAAATCAAATAAAAAAATAAGCGCATAACAATTTTCGACACACGGACACGACAGAGAAAACAGTTTTCGTCATCATTGTTCAAATATTGTGACGTCTGTCGAGACGCTTATCTCCATTCGGTGCCACACGCCCACACCATTAAAATGCCGAGGCAAAAATTGCCACATCAACACCGTATGAAAACATTTGTGATTTTTTTAGTTGTGATTTCCTTCTCTGCATGAAAGTTTAAAAGTAGCATATATTAATGCAGTATGAAGAAGAATGTTTTAATGTAGACATGCAAGCCTTGAAAGAAAATTTTGAAAATCAAGACTACATTTCCTGCAAATGGTTGCATTTCTACCCTATATTTTAACTTTAGATTTATTCTCATATCAAACTCTTTTGGCTGTCTTTTTGACACTTACAGCCGGCGCCCCCCTCCACACCCTGGATTATAAATAATGTAAATAATTCAATGTGATTATCTTGTGTGATGACTGTATTATGATGATAGTATATATCTGATAGTATATATCTGTATCATGAATCAATTTAAGTGGACCCCGACTTAAACAAGTTGAAACACTTATTCGGGGGTTACCATTTAGTGGTCAATTGTACGGAATATGTACTTCACTGTGCAACCTACTAATAAAAGTCTCAATCAATCAATACAAACACATAGAATCATCATACTGCTGTGATTATATGCATCAAGTCTTCAAGGCTAAGACAAAATATCGAAATATATATTGTGTATCGCAATATGGCCTTAAAATATCGGAATAATAAAAAAAGGCCATATCGCCCAGCCCTAGTTCAATGATGCCATTTCTGTTTGTCATGTATAATTTTGTCTATTTTGTGTTTATCCTTGAATAAACAGGTCAGTTTCTTGTTACCAACCATTGTGTATTATTCAAACTCCCCTAATTCAGCTGGCTAGTTGTTATCAAGAGTACTAAAACCCTTTTCAACATGATTCTGACAACTAAGTAGACTAAATAACTTTAAACTTTAATACATGCTCGGATAGGCCAGTATCGGTCAGTATCGGTATCGGTCAGTATCGGTATCGGATCGGAAAAGCAAAAACAATATCGGTATCGGATCGGAAGTGCAAAAACCTGGATCGGCACATCCCTAATATATATATATATATATATATATATATATATATATATATATATATATAAGAAATACTTGAATTTCAGTGAATTCTAGCTATAAATATACTCCTCCCCCCTTTAACCCCGCCCCCCGGCCCGCAACCCCCCCCCCCCCCCCCCCCCCCCACCACCACCACCACAACCACTCACAATCTCCCGGATTCGGAGGTCTCAAGGTTGGCAAGTATGGTGAAATATGAATTTGTGCTCTTCCTCAGTCATCAATATGTCATGGCTTACAACATTTATGGGCCTGCTCACTGACTGACTGACTTGAGTCTTGACTTCCTCCCACTCTCAGGAAGCAGACACGGACGACCAGCAGGGCACGCTGACGTACGAGGAGTTCTCCGTCTTTTACAAGATGATGTCCATGCGTCGGGACCTCTTCCTGCTCATGATGGCCTACAGCGACAGGAAGGACCACCTGACAGCGGACGAGCTGGCGAACCTGTTGCACAGCGAACAGAAGGTAGGCGGCGCCGCTACTTTGGGTCGAGGCGTGATTTAAAACTACCTCACTGATGTTTCAATTTGAAACCCAGGGAGGAAAAAACACAGGGCTGATTAGAATCATGTTCTCCTTAGTTGAACACATTACTGGAGGACTTGGCGAAGACAATCTGTCACACTTATAATTAGATCGCCACAGCTGAGCCTTTTATTTTTATTTTTTATTTACCTTCGGGGAGTTTTCTTTATGTTGCTGACGCTATCTGTTTGCTCCTCTGTAAATGTAGCATCGTTTTTAAAACTGCAGACCATGAAATAATGCTTCTTTTTTTTACACATTTCTAAACAGAGACCACACAATTACAAATAAAAGCATTAGGGTTGTCACGATACCAATATTTTAGTACCAGTACGAACATGTATTATTACATTTCTAAATAAAGGGGAACAAAAAAAATTGCATTATTGGCTTTATTTTAACCAGAAATCTTACGGTACATGAAACATATGTTTCTTATTGCAAGTTTGTCCTTATATAAAATAGTGAACATACGAGACGACTCGTCTTTTAGTAGTAAGTAAGCAAACAAAGTGTTGCGTCTGACCAGACTTCCTCTCAGGGAATTAAAGTCACTGGTCAATCCCAAGTACTTTCAAATGACATATATGCAGAGTAAGAAGGACCATCAAGACAGAATAGGAATATTATCAAGTTTTACTAAAGCTTTAGGAGACCAGTCCTTACAAATGCGCTAATACCAGCATCCAGAAGTGGTCTGAAAATCTAACGGAAAGAGACAACTTATTGAATATGAAAACAGCTCCCACCCTGCCCAGAAAGGAATATAGCCTCTTTGTTCTAATACTCATAAGGTAAAGTGCTATACTCCCACATTCCAACCCTTCAAGGCAAAGCACAGAGTTTACTTGCGGACATAAGATACAAGCAAAAAGAGTACACATGGGAAAATATTAGCTGCTTTAAACATGACTATGGATAAAGAAATAACTCTTAAAAATATATGCATTCTCCACAAAAGGTTCCTAATTTAGCTGCTGACATATGCAGTAACATATTTTGTCATTTTCCATTCCATTATTTTGTCAAAATTATTAAGGACAAGTGGTAGAAAATGAATTATTAATCTACTTGTTCATTTACTGTTAATATCTGCTTACTTTTCTCTTTTAACATGTTCTATCTACAAATGTAATAATCACTTATTCTTCTGTTGTTTGGATACTTTACATTAGTTTTGAATGATACCACAATTTTGGTTATCGATCTGATACCAAGTAGTTACAGGGTCATACAATGGTCATAATTTAAGTCCTAAAGTGTCCAGGGACGTATTTCCTGCATTTATAAACATAATATAACTTTTTTTTAATATCGATGTAATCGTAGTAGTATCAACTAGATACGCTCCTGTACTTGGTATCATTACAGTGGATGTCAGGTGTAGATCCACTAATGGCGTTTGTTTACATTGTGACGCCGGTGAGCTACGGTGTGTAGTGAAGCATGTTTAGCTATTCCTCGTCCTGCTGGGATGATACTTGTAAGAAACGTACTTTATTCGTCGCCATGGAGGCGAGGATTAGTGATTTAGAAGTAGCTAAAACACTGCCGACTGCGGCTGGATTTTAGCCGCGAGCGAGCTAGCCATGTCTTAAAGCACCTCTTCCTGGGGGCGTTTCAGTGTTATAACTTCACCTTTATCGTTAGTTTTTAAGGCAAAATGCGTCCGTTCTCCCTTTTCTGTCTACACACTGTGTCTGTTTGTAAGTACTCCGTGATTGTGCGCTGCCGAACATGCTCCTTTGCTTGTAAAATCAGCAATGTCGTGCGTGATGATGACGCGCTGTCATGCCCGTAAAAAAAAAAAAAGGGGGGGGGGACCGGTACTTTTTAGGGGCGGTATAGTACTGTTAAAAAAAAATAAAGGGGGGGAGGGACCGGTACTTTTTAGAGGCGGTATAGTATCTAATATGATACTAGTATACTAGTGTACCGGCATACTGTACAACCCTAAAAGGCATTTACACTTTCATAGCCTCCTTGGTTAGCCAGTGCTAATGCTTAAAAAATATAATTTTCATTGCACAAGAATGTTAGGCTTCGGCATCACTGCATTCACTCAATAGTGTACGCTTAAGGTAAGGATTATGTTTAGTCATACTTATTCACCCTAATACTTTTGTAGCATTAGACAAAGTGACGCTGGTCTTCAATTGAAGATATCAGGTAAAGCTACCACTCTGTATGATCTAAGCCAACTATTATTATCATGTTAACTTTGATTGTCATATTTTAAAGACAATGAAGGGCATTCTTAGTCAACAGCCATACATGTCACACTAAGGGTGACCGTATAAACAACACCAACACTGTCATAAATATGTGCCATATTGTGAAACCACACTAAACAACAATGACAAACACATTTCGGGAGAATATTTGCACCGTAACACAACATAAACACAACAGAACAAATACCCAGAATTCCCTGCAGTACCGACTCTTCCGGGACGCTACATTATTTAATTTGGTACATGGTGTGTCAAACATAAGAGATACGTCTCAAGTAAACAACACCAACGTCTTAAGGCTTCCATTGAAAATATAGAACATTGCACACGGCGCTCCAAAATCTATCAACATGTTTTAGTAGTACATGTTTAAGTGACATTTTTAATATAAAGTGGTGTTAAGTTCTTACTTATAACTGTCAGTAAACTCGCCATGAAAGCGCTAAAACATACCGGTGTAGTGAGTTTACATTAATCACCCAAGGAACTTTAGTTATTAGAGAGTTCCGGTCGGATGGTTTTTCAGTGTGGTTGTTGATACTGGTCCGTTATTGATTGAAGTAAAGTCTGAATGTCATTAAAACAGTTAGCTCCATCTTTTGACACTTCTTCCACTCCCATCCTTGCACGCTACACCGCTACAACAAAGATGACGGAGAAAAGACGCTGTCGAAGGTGAACCACGTAAATAAGACCGCCCACAAAACGGCGCTTCCTGAAGCGACTGTCAGAAAGCGGCTTGAAGATGATCTGTAAAACATCATCTATGAAACATTTTGACCAGAGAACCACCATTACATGTTATGTAGACCACAAGGAAGTGTATTATATTTAGAAGAAAAAAAAGACTCCTTTAATGTGCCCTATAATCCGCCTTATATATGAAAAAATATGTTTCATATATCATCGCAGTGCGGTCCGGAAAATACGATACTCGCAAATGTGGAAAATAGTTTCCAGAAATGTGTTCAATGACCCAAAAACACCAATAAAATGCATAAAAAAGTGTGTTTAATACCCTCTGTGAATGTGAACATGATGTCACGAAATGATACTGAGATGTTGTTGATCCCGCAGATGGTCAACGTCACCCCGGAATACGTGGCGGAAATCATCGACAAGTTTGAGGTGGTGGACGAAAACAAACAAAGAGGTGTCATGGGAATCGAAGGTAGGCCCCCCCCCCCCCAGTTTCACTGCATAATTTAATTCACACACTCTCAATAGTGTAATGACCCGAAAATAAGTCACCTTTGACCTCACAAATAAAAAAAAAATAAAAAAATCCAACATCATGTAGAAAGTCTGAAAAGAGGGACAAACTCTATATTTTCTTTTTTTTTTAAGTTTCATGTACGATGTAATGGCCAGATGGCCCAATACTTTTGTCCATAAATAATTGAGTTTCCAGAAATGCTCGCCTCCCCACGGTGTCACTGTAAGTGAGGTCGCTTGCAGCTGAAGGCTAAACTTAAGGGAAGCGACAGAGTGAGGAGGCGAGAGAAAATGTGGAAGTCACAGCGAGGAAGGTTGCAAGGAAGGAACTGGCGGCGACGAGAAGGTGCAGGGGCGACACTGATGTCATCGTAGGAGGCATCGTGAGTAACGTCTGGCTAATCACGGCGTGACGCGTGATGTCTACAGGCCGGGAATGTGACAGACATGCTATTAAAATAACCTTTTCTCAGCACGATGAGTACAAATCAGCTGGAGGATTCCCAACACTTTGATTGTACAAACGTTTGTATAATGCGAGGGTTTAATAAAACGTGTGACAAGATGATGTCCATCAGATAAACGCATTCCTCTTTGCACTGGTTCCATTCTCCATCACAGTGACTTTTTGACACTTAGAAAAAAATAGCGACTTTTTGACAAAAAAATTCCCGACTTTTTGACAAAAAAATTCCCCACTTTTTAACACTTAGAAAATTCCAGACCTTTTGACACTTAAAACAATCCCGACTTTTTGACACTTACAAAAAATCCTGACTTTTTGACACTTACAAAAAATTCCGACTTTTTGACACTTAAAAAAAAATCCCAATTTTTTGACCCAAAAATTCCTAACTTTTTGACACTGAAAAAATCCAGACTTTTTGACACTTAAAAAAATTCATAACTTTTTGACACTTACAAAAAATCCCGACTTTTTGACACTTAGAAAAAATCCCGATTTTTTGACGAAAAAATTCCCGACTTTTTGACAGTTAGAAAAAATCCCGACATTTTGACACTTAAAAAAATTCCGACTTTTTGACACTGAAAAAATCCAGACTTTTAGACACTTACAAAAAAATCCAGACTTTTTGACATGGAAATGCAAGAACCGAAACTCAGATTTCCCTCGCCCGGACGCGGGTCACCGGGGCCCCCCTCCGGAGCCAGGCCCGGAGTTGGGGCACGATGGCGAGCGCCTGGTGGCCGGGCCTGTCCCCATGGGGCCCGGCCGGGCACAGCCCGAAGAGGCAACGTGGGTCCCCCCTCCAATGGGCTCACCACCCATAGCAGGGGCCATAGAGGTCGGGTGCAATGTGAGCTGGGCGGTAGCCGAAGGCAGGGCACTTGGCGGTCCGATCCTCGGCTACAGAAGCTAGCTCTTGGGACGTGGAACGTCACCTCTCTGGGGGGGAAGGAGCCTGAGCTAGTGCACGAGGTAGAGAAGTTCCGGTTGGATATAGTTGGACTCACCTCGACGCACAGCAAGGGCTCTGGAACCAGTTCTCTCGAGAGGGGATGGACTCTCTTCTACTCTGGCGTTGCCAGCAGTGAGAGGCGACGGGCTGGGGTGGCAATTCTTGTTGCCCCCCGGCTCAGAGCCTGCATGTTGGAGTTCAACCCGGTGGACGAGAGGGTAGCTTCCCTCCGCCTTCGGGTGGGGGGACGGGTCCTGACTGTTGTTTGCGCTTACGCGCCAAACAGCAGCTCAGAGTACCCACCCTTTTTGGATTCACTCGAGGGAGTACTTGAGAGTGCTCCCCCGGGTGATTCCCTCGTTCTACTGGGGGACTTCAACGCTCATATTCGCAACGACAGTGAAACCTGGAGAGGCGTGATTGGGAAGAATGGCCGCCCGGATCTGAACCCAAGTGGTGTTTTGTTATTGGACTTTTGTGCCCGTCACGGATTGTCCATAACGAACACCATATTCAAGCATAAGGGTGTCCATATGTGCACTTGGCACCAGGACACCCTAGGCCGCAGTTCTATGATCGACTTTGTAGTTGTGTCATCGGATTTGCGGCCTCATGTTTTGGACACTCGGGTGAAGAGAGGGGCGGAGCTTTCTACCGATCACCACCTGGTGGTGAGTTGGCTGCGATGGTGGGGGAGGATGCCGGACAGACCTGGCAGGCCCAAACGCATTGTGAGGGTTTGCTGGGAACGTCTGGCAGAGTCTCCTGTCAGAGAGAGTTTCAATTCCCACCTCCGGAAGAACTTTGAACATGTCACGAGGGAGGTGCTGGACATTGAGTCCGAGTGGACCATGTTCCGCACCTCTATTGTCGAGGCGGCTGATTGGAGCTGTGGCCGCAAGGTAGTTGGTGCCTGTCGTGGCGGTAATCCTAGAACCCGTTGATGGACAGGGATGCCGTCAAGCTGAAGAAGGAGTCCTATCGGGTTCTTTTGGCTCATGGAACTCCTGAGGCAGCGGACAGGTACCGACAGGCCAAGCGGTGTGCGGCTTCAGCGGTCGCGGAGGCAAAAACTCGGACATGGGAGGAGTTCGGGGAAGCCATGGAAAACGACTTCCGGACGGCTTCGAAGCGATTCTGGACCACCATCCGCCGCCTCAGGAAGGGGAAGCAGTGCACTACCAACACCGTGTATGGTGCGGATGGTGTTCTGCTGACCTCGACTGCGGAAGTTGTGGATCGGTGGAGGGAATACTTCGAAGACCTCCTCAATCCCACCAACACGTCTTCCTATGAGGAAGCAGTGCCTGGGGAATCTGTGGTGGGCTCTCCTATTTCTGGGGCTGAGGTTGCTGAGGTAGTTAAAAAGCTCCTCGGTGGTAAGGCCCCGGGGGTGGATGAGATCCGCCCGGAGTTCCTTAAGGCTCTGGATGCTGTAGGGCTGTCTTGGTTGACAAGACTCTGCAGCATCGCGTGGACATCGGGGGCAGTACCTCTGGATTGGCAGACCGGGGTGGTGGTTCCTCTCTTTAAAAAGGGGAACCGGAGGGTGTGTTCTAACTATCGTGGGATCACACTCCTCAGCCTTCCCGGTAAGGTCTATTCAGGTGTACTGGAGAGGAGGCTACGCCGGATAGTCGAACCTCGGATTCAGGAGGAACAGTGTGGTTTTCGTCCTGGTCGTGGAACTGTGGACCAGCTCTATACTCTCGGCAGGGTCCTTGAGGGTGCATGGGAGTTTGCCCAACCAGTCTACATGTGCTTTGTGGACTTGGAGAAGGCATTCGACCGTGTCCCTCGGGAAGTCCTGTGGGGAGTGCTCAGAGAGTATGGGGTTTCGGACTGTCTGATTGTGGCGGTCCGCTCCCTGTATGATCAGTGTCAGAGCTTGGTTCGCATTGCTGGCAGTAAGTCGGACACGTTTCCGGTGAGGGTTGGACTCCGCCAAGGCTGCCCTTTGTCACCGATTCTGTTCATAACTTTTATGGACAGAATTTCTAGGCGCAGTCAAGGCGTTGAGGGGATCCGGTTTGGTGGCTGCAGGATTAGGTCTCTGCTTTTTGCAGATGATTTGGTCCTGATGGCTTCATCTGGCCAGGATCTTCAGCTCTCACTGGATCGGTTCGCAGCTAAGTGTGAAGCGACTGGGATGAGAATCAGCACCTCCAAGTCCGAGTCCATGGTTCTCGCCCGGAAAAGGGTGGAGTGCCATCTCCGGGTTGGAGAGGAGATCTTGCCCCAAGTGGAGGAGTTCAAGTACCTCGGAGTCTTGTTCACGAGTGAGGGAAGAGTGGATCGTGAGATCGACAGGCGGATCGGTGCGGCGTCTTCAGTAATGCGGACGCTGTATCGATCCGTTGTGGTGAAGAAGGAGCTGAGCCGGAAGGCAAAGCTCTCAATTTACCGGTCGATCTACGTTCCCATCCTCACCTATGGTCATGAGCTTTGGGTTATGACCGAAAGGACAAGATCACGGGTACAAGCGGCCGAAATGAGTTTCCTCCGCCGGGTGGTGGGGCTCTCCCTTAGAGATAGGGTGAGAAGCTCTGTCATCCGGGGGGAGCTCAAAGTAAAGCCGCTGCTCCTCCACATTGAGAGGAGCCAGATGAGGTGGTTCGGGCATCTGGTCAGGATGCCACCCGAGCGCCTCCCTAAGGAGGTGTTTAGGGCATGTCCGACCGGTAGGAGGCCACGAGGAAGACCCAGGACACGTTGGGAAGACTATGTCTCCCGGCTGGCCTGGGAACGCCTCGGGATCCCCCGGGAGGAGCTGGACGAAGTGGCTGGGGAGAGGGAAGTCTGGGCTTCCCTGCTTAGGCTGCTGCCTCCGCGACCCGACTTCGGATAAGCGGAAGAAGATGGATGGATGGATGGATGAAAAAATCCAGACTTTTTGACACTTTGAAAAAAATCCCGATTTTTTGACACTTATAAAAAAATCCAGACTTTTTGACCGAAAAATTCCCGACTTTTTGACAATTAAAAAAAATCCCGACTTTTTGACCCCCAAATTTGCGACTTTTTGACACTTGGAAAAATTACGACTTTTTTTGACACTTTGAAAAAAATCCAGATTTTTTGACACTTTGAAAAAATCCAGATTTTTTGACACTTAAAAAAATTCTGACTTTTTGACACTTAAAACAATTCCAACTTTTTGACACTTAGAAAAAATCCTGACTTTTTGACACTTAGAAAAAATCCTGCCTTTTTGACACTTTGAAAAAAAATCCCGATTTTTTGACACTTTGAAAAAAATCCCGATTTTTTGACACTTAGGAAAAAATCCAGACAGTTTTACACTTAGAAAAAAATCCAGACTTTTTGACCAAAAAATTCCCGACTTTTTGAAAGTTAGAAAAAATCCCGACATTTTGACACTTAGAAAAAACCCAGACTTTTTGACACAAAAAAAAAATCTTGACTTTTTGACCCCAAAATTTGCGACTTTTTGACACTTAAAAAATTCCGACTTTTTGACAATTAAAAAATTCCGACTTTTTGACACTTAAAAAAATTCTGACTTTTTGACACTTAAAACAATTCCAACTTTTTGACACTTAAAAAAAATCCCGACTTTTTGACAAAAAAAATTCCCGACTCTTTAACAGTTATAAAAAATCCCCGACTCTTTAACAGTTATAAAAAATCCCGACTTTTTGACAGTTAGAAAAAATCCCAACTTTTTTGACACTTAGAAAAAATCCCGACTTTTTGACATTTAAAAAAATCACGACTTTTTGACACTTAGAACAGACCTGGTCATTCTGCGGCCTGCGGGCCACATCTGGCCCTTTGTACGACCCTGTCCGGCCCGCATGAGGCCAATCATAAATTACAAAATAAATTTAAAAAAGTATCTATCTCGCGTGTGCAATACAACGGTGCTGCTTTTGTTTTGAAAAGCGTTATTTGTATTACTTCCGTGTGGACGTATGCTCATGCGCGATTGTGAGTGAATGTGAACAGCGGCAATCACAAATTCCATCCATCCATCCATTTTCTACCGCTTATTCCCTTTTGGGGTCACGGGGGGCGCTGGAGCCTATCTCAGCTACAATCACAAATTACAAAATAAATTAAAAAAAACATCTATGTCGTGCGTGCGATACAACTGTGCTGCTTTTATTTTGAAAAGTGTTATTTATGGGCGTATGTCCGTGTGTAACCCGTGAGTGAAGGTGCACAGCGACAAGTGATGCCCGGTTATCCCCGAGACGCTAAAAAAAGAAAAGTTGATGACGAATGGCGTATTTTCAACAAGACATGGACTGCCAAGTATTTCTTTACAGAAATTAAAGATAAAGCCGTGTGCTTAATTTGTGGTAACAGGTTGCTGTGTTTAAAGAATATAGTGTAACGACCTGCTGAAGTTGATGTTGTGTTCTTGAGTTGCGGAAATGAGGAGTGAGAATAGACGTGTGTGTGGAAGGAACGAGATAAGTTGAGCTGTGTTAGTATAGGTTGCTCAATAAAAGTTTAAAAAGAGCGTCAGACTTGGTGTGCACTTCTTCTGGACGCTACAATTGGTGTCAGAAGTAAAACTTTGCGCATACTGCGCTGCTTGTGTGCTCAGCCTGCTACGTCATCGGGAGGTACGTGCCACGATGTTTCCTGGCGACTTTGTCAACATTGAACGGGAGGGGAAGACATTGAGTGGGGACTTAAGGTGAATGAAACATGAAATCCGTGCTGCAGTCTGCAGGTGTACCTAATGTTGTGGCCCAGCAGCGACTGCAGCACGGATTTCATATTTCATTCATTCACAACTCCTCCAACACGAACATTATTGTTTTTGCACTTTTGCCTTCTTATTAAATAACTTTTTCAAATAGATTCAATCTTGCACGTGGAAACTTTAAGTGTGGGCTTTAGTTGATATAACACTCCCCTCAGGGGGTGTATTCTGCGCCGGGGGTGCATTATCCGGCACAACACCTGCAGCGACTGCAGATGTCTGTGTGAATCCCGGACGTGAGGAGCTCGTCGCAAAGAGAGAGAGCGAGAGAGGGAGCATACTTGCCAACCTTGACACATATACACACACATAACACTCATCTACTCATTGTTGAGTTGAGGGTTGAATTGTCCATCCTTGTTCTATTCTCTGTCACTATTTTTCTAACCATGCTGAACACCCTCTCTGATGATACATTCTGCTTCGTCTCCTTGTTGTGCGCGCAGTTGTGCACTGCACTCTCTAAAAGCCCTAGATGTTATTGTCACATATGCATGTACAGTAGATGGCAGTATTGTCCTGTTTAAGAGTGTCACAACATTGCTGTTTACGGCAGACAAACTGCTTTACGGTAGACGAAAACGTGACTGCTGTTGTTGTGTGTTGTTGCCGCACTGGGAGGACGTTAATGAAATTGCCTAACAATAAACTCACTTTAGAAACCAAGAACTCGCCCCCCATCATTCTACAGTTATAACGTCATTGGGCAGGCACGCTGTTTATATTGTGGGAAAGCGGACGTGAAAACAGGCTGTCGACACGTCACTCAGGTCCGCCTGAATTTCCGGAGATTTTCGGGAGAAAATTTGTCCCGGGAGGTATTTGGGAGAGGCGCTGAATTTCGTGAGTCTCCTGGGAAATCCGGGAGGGTTGGCAAGTATGAGAGGGAGGAAGGAGAGAGGCAGCGTCTACAGAGCAGCGCACGCTGCTTGGCATGGGGGAATTAAGCCCTTAATGAAGACTCCCAGGTTTGATGGCAAGGCGAACTGGGAGGCATTTAATCCCACTTCTGACACCAATTGTAGCGTCCAGAAGAAGTGCACACCAAGTCTGACGCTCTTTTTAAACTTTTATTGAGCAACCTTTACTAACACAGCTGAACTTATCTCATTTTTTCCACACGCACGTCTATCCTCTCTCCTCATTTCCGCAACAGCAACGCTTCCTACTTCTTCGCCAATCACCTTACAGGCGTGCTACGTTCACAACAAAGAGGATGCAGGATAAAGTGACAGAAATAGAAAGTTTTGCATTGTATTATACATCAGGAAGTGTTGTGTAAGAAAGTGTTAAAAATAAAACCATCAAAAGCCATCTGCTTTTGTATAAAGATAAGTTAGGTTAAATGAAAATATTATTATTATTATTATTTATCTTATGGTATATCAAAAATAATTTCAGCAAAATTTAATTGGAATATTGTCGGTGTGGCCCTCCAGCAGTGCTCGGGTTGCTCATGCGGCCCCCGGTAAAAATTAAATGCCCACCTCTGACTTAGAACAAATCCCGACTTTTTGACACTTAAAAAAATTCTGAATATTTAACACTTAGAACGAATCCCAACTTTTTGACACTTAGGCTGAACTGGCTGATCTTTCCTCTGTTTGCTATTCCCGTCTCATTCATCCATGTGGGTGAACGAAGGCTTTCTTCCATCTTGCGAGTCCTCATGCGTGACCATTACAAAAGCAAATAATCCATTAATAATGTATTTTTTTTAATTTTTTTTTTTTAAACACTTCACCGTACTTTTGTTGAAAATGGACCTGCTGATGAGGACATCTTGTCATGTGACCAACCACTGACGCATGTATTGAGTTTGTGTTATGATACCTACTTTGCTTTTATTTTGCAATACAGAGATGGAAGTGATGCACTGGCTCTTAGATGAAACAAATATTATGGAGGTGTTATTGTGGCAAAACAAATTGCAGATGCAAATCTCAGACTCTGTGTGTAATCAGATGTGGGTGTCCGTGTTGTATTTTCTGTGTCCGTGTTTAGATTTGTGAGTGGGTTTGAAAAAAAACAACTGTGTATCGTATTTTTCAGACTATAGGGCACACTTAAAATCCTTTCATTTTCTCAAAACTCGACAGTGCGCCTTATAACCCTAATATACGGACTCATTTTGGTTGTGCTTACCGACCTTGAATCTATTTTACTTGCCACATGGTGAAATGATAAGTGTGACCAGTAGATGGCAGTCACACATAAGAGATACGTGTAGACTGCAATATGACTCAAGTAAAAAACACCAAAATTGTATATGTTTCATTGACAATATAGAACATTACACACTGCGCTCAAAAATCTATCAAAATGTTTTAGTATGACTTTGGTAAGCTATGAAGCCGCACAGCTTGATGGATTGTACTGTGCCTCAACATAGGAGTATTATTATGGTGTGTGTATAAGATAAGACATATTATCTGGCGTTTTGTTTTGCAATATTATGCAAAAGCAACTTTTCTTACCAACCTGTTGATCTGTATTTGGGATCTGCATAAGTCCGGAAAATGTGCACGCGTCCGCCTTTGTAGTCCTTGCACGCTACACCGCGACAACAAAGATGACGGGGAGAAGACGCTGCCGAAGGTAAAGCGGTTGAAGATGGATGGATGGATGGACACACATCAGAACATGGACACACGGATCTGATTCTAAACACACAGCTTGAAATATGCATTAGTAAACTGTAATACTTTCAAAAATATTGTCTGTCTTTTATGACAAGAAAAAAAATGTCAGTTTTGGTTTTTTTTTAAACTTACACCATATTTTTTTATTGTACAAATATTATGCAAAATAAAAGGATACTAACATCTCAGAGTAAAATATTTCATAATAAATTCCTTATTAGCAGGAAAAAACAATTATTTATGAGGATGAATGTGTATTTTGAGCAGAAAAACAAGTTTTATTGTTATTTGTTTTTTTAATTAGGATGTTTTTGTAATAGTACAACTTCATTCTCAAATCTTTATCTCTATCATTTTTGCCTTTTTCTCAAATCGACAGTTTTATCGGAACATGACAACACATCTCGAATAAAAGTATTATCATTTATCATATAATAGAAGCAGTTTATTCAGATCTAGTTGACATCTGTATAATAATGTGTATTATGTATTATTTTACAGTAGACTCTGGACAGTACATCTTTAAAAGTATTAACAATGATGTTGCCATCGAAGCAGTTTTATCACAACTCGATGAGCTTTTTGTAGAAGTAAAATCACTGCTTTTTATGGCTGTAGTTTTATCAGAAATGTTTGTTTAAAGATTCAGCAGTTTTATCTGAACTATATAACACGTCTTCATTAAAGGTGTTGGCATTGATGTTGTTCAAGCTTGTCCTTCACGCATCCGTCCAATCACCTTCGACCACTGTCAGTAACTACAGTTGGTTGCTACATCTGTAAGTGCAAGTTAAAAGTCTATGCAAAAGCCAAAGCCATTTATCAACAACACCCAGAAACGCTTCGCTGGGCCGAGCTCATTTAAGATGGACTGATGCAAAGTGGAAAAGTGTTCTGTGGTCTGACGAGCCCACATTTCAAAATTGTTTTTGGAAACCTCCGGACCACTTTTCTATCAGCTTTTCCAACCAGGAAAGCCATTGAGTAAATCCTTTGTTATTATTACTTATGTTTCTCCCCAGGTTTTACAAGTTTCATGCGAAGTCCGACGTGTGACATTTTCAACCCTCTGCACAACGAAGTCAATCAGGACATGGACCAGCCCTTATGTAATTACTTCATCGCCTCCTCTCACAATACGTACCTCACCGGCGACCAGCTGCTGTCACACTCCAAGACTGACATGTACGCCTGGGTGCTGCAGTCCGGCTGTCGCTGCGTGGAAGGTGAGTAGGGTATTGAGGGTATGGGCATTTGGTTCGTTGATGGACTCTGGGCAAAATTAACATTCAATTAATCGAACAATAAATAATCTCTATTTCACAAACCCCAAAACCGGTGAAGTTGGCACGTTGTGTAAATGGTAAATAAAAACAAAATACAATGATTTGCAAATCCTTTTATATTCAATTGAATAGACTGCAAACACAAGATACTTTGTTAATTTTTGCAAATATTAGCTCATTTGGAATTTGATGCCTGCAACATGTTTAAAAAAAGCTGGCACAAATGGCAAAAAAGACTGAGAAAGTTGACGAATGCTCATCAAACACTTATTTGGAACATCCCACAGGTGAACAGGCTAATTGGGAACAGGTGGGTGCCATGATTGGGTATAAAAGCAGCTTCCATGAACTGCCAGTCATTCACAAACAAGAATGGGGCGAGGGTCACCACTTTGTGAACAAATGCGTGAGCAAATTGTCAAACAGTTTAAAAACAACATTTCTCAACGAGCTATTGCAAGGAATTTAGGGATTACACCATGTACGGTCTGTAATATCATCAAAAGGTTCAGAGAATCTGGAGAAATCACTGCACGTAAACGATGATATTACGGACCTTCGATCCCTCAGGCGGTATTTCATCAAAAAGCGACATCACCACATGGGCTCAGGAACACTTCAGAAAACGACTGTCAGTAACTACAGTTGGTCGCTACATCTGTAAGTGCAAGTTAAAACTCTACTATGCAAAGCGAAAGCCATTTATCAACAACTCCCAGAAACGCTGCTGGCTTCGCTGGCCCCGAGCTCATCTAAGATGGACTGATGCAAAGTGGAAAAGTGTTCTGTGGTCTGACAAGTCCACATTTCAAGTTGTTTTTGGAAACTGTGGGCGTCGTGTCCTCCGGAACAAAGAGGAAAAGAACCATCCGGATTGTTATAGGTGCAAAGTTGAAAAGCCAGCAACAGTGATGGTATGGGGGTGTATTAGTGGCCAAGGCATGGGTAACTTACACATTAATGCTGAAAGATACATACAGGTTTTGGAGCAACATATGTTGCCATCCAAGCAACGTTATCATACCCTGTTTATTTCAGCAAGCCACATTCTGCACGTGTTACAAATGCGTGGCTTTATAGCATGGGTGTCAAATTCTGGCCCGCCGTGTAATTCCACTTGGCCCTTGGGGCGATATCAAATTAACACTAGAGCTGGCCCGCCGATTATATACAGCGGCGGTGCCACGGTAACACCGTATTCACCGCTAATTGTCATACTTGCCAACCCTCTCGAGAGACTCCCAAATTTCAGTGCCCCTCTCGAAAATCGTCACGTCCACTTTTCATTCAGTCCAACGTGTGCTAGCCCAGTCGCATAATATGTGCGGCTTCTGCACGCACACGTACGTGAATGCAACGCATAGTTGACCAACAGCGATACAGGTTACACTGAGGGTGGCTGTAAAAAATTACTTTAACACTGTTAGAAATATGCGCCACACTGTGAATCTACACCAAACAAGAATGACAAACACATTTCGGGAGAACATCCGCACCGTAACACAACATGAACACAACAAAACAAATACCCAGAATCCCATGCAGCCCTAACTCTTCCGGTTAGGCCCGCTACCACCAAACCACGCCCCCCCCAAAGCCGCCCACCTCAACCGACGCACGGAGGGGGGGGGGGGGGGGGGGTTGGTGGTAGCGGGGGTGTATATTGCAGCCCGGAAGAGATAGGGCTGCAAAACTGTGGTCCGGGCGGACTACGAGATATAATGACTGATGAACACCTTCGTTGGATAATGAAGGTTGCCTCAGCTCAAAACCTGAGCCCCGACATTAATGAACTAGCATCCAAGAAAAGATGGCAGGTATCTGGCTTGGGCACATCAGATTAGATCAGTGTGTTGCAAACTGAGCAGTTTAAAGTCCTGAATGGTTGTTTTATTCATTGTTATTTTATGTTCAAATTTATTAGCCTGTGGAAAAAGTTAATGTTGATATTTACCTCAGAAGGCTGCAAATAGAAAAGAGGCATTCAATTTTTATTTAAATTGTATTTGATATGCCATTGATATTTTTTAATTATTATTATTATTATTTGAAACTCAATTTTGCATGTCACTATAAAGTTATATAAGCCTTGCTTGTTCAATATTCAATGCAAAACTTGTTTGGGTCCCTATTAAAAGGTTAATTTATTCAACCTTGACCTCCGGCTTTGTTCAGTTTTACATTTTGGCCCACTCTGTATTTGAGTTTGACACCCCTGCTTTATAGTAAAAGAGTGCGGGTACTAGACTGGCCTGCCTGTAGTCCAGACCTGTCTCCCATTGAAAATGTGTGGCGCAATATGAAGCCTAAAATACCACAACGGAGATCCCAGACTGTTGAACAACTTAAGCTGTACATCAAGCAAGAATGTGAAAGGATTCCACCTGAAAAGCTTCAAAAATTGGTCTTCTCAGTTCCCAAACGTTTACTGAGTGTTGTTAAAAGGAAAGGCCATGTAACACAGTGGTAAAAATGTCCCTGTGCCAACTTTTTTGCAATGTGTTGCTGCCATTGAATTTTAAGTTAATGATTATTTACAAAAAAAAAAAAAAAAGTGTTTCTCAGTTCAAACATTAAGTATCTTGTCTTTGCAGTCTATTCATCCATCCATCCATCCATTTGCTACCGCTTATTCCCTTTGGGGTCGAGGGGCGCTGGAGCCTATCTCAGCTACAATCGGGCGGAAGGCGGTGTACACCCTGGACAAGTCGCCACCTCATCGCAGGGCCAACACAGATAGACAGACAACATTCACACTCACATCCACACACTAGGGCCAATTTAGTGTTGCCAATCAACTTATCCCCAGGTGCATGTCTTTGGAAGTGGGAGGAAGCCGGAGTACCCGGAGGGAACCCACGCAGTCACGGTGAGGACATGCAAACTCCACACAGAAAGATCCCGAGCCCGGGATTGAACCCAAGACTACTCAGGACCTTCGTATTGTGAGGCAGATGCACTAACCCCTCTGCCACCGTGAAGCCCTATTCAATTGAATATAAATTGAAAAGGATTCGCAAATCATTGTATTCTGTTTTTATTTACGAATTACACAACGTGCCAACTTCACTTGTTTTGGGTTTTGTACATGGGAAAAAACAAATGACACGACTACTAAAAATTATGACTTTTAAACTGACATATAGTACAGGCCAAAAGTTAGGACACACCTTCTCATTCAATGCGTGTTCTTTATTTTTATGACTATTTACATTGTAGATTGTCACTGAAGGCATCAAAACTATGAATGAACACGTGGAGTTATGTACTTAACAAAAAAAGGTGAAATAACTGAAAACATGTTTCATAATTTCATCCATCCATTTTCTACCGCTTATTCCCTTTGGGGTCGCGGGGGGCGCTGGAACAGCTACAATCGGGCGGAAGGCGGCATACACCCTGGACAAGTCGCCACCTCATCGCAGGGCCAACACAAATAGACAGACAACATTCACACTCACATTCACACACTAGGGCCAATTTAGTGTTGCCAATCAACCTATCCCCAGGTGCATGTCTTTGGAGGTGGAAGGAAGCCGGAGTACCCGGAGGGAACCCACGCAGTCACAGGGAGAACATGCAAACTCCACACAGAAAGATCCCGAGCCCGGGATTGAACTCCCGACTACTCAGGACCTTCATATTGTGAGGCAGACACACTAACCCCTCTTCCACCGGGCTGCCGTTTTATATTTTAGTTTCTTCAAAATAGCCACCCTTTGCTCTGATTACTGCTTTGCACACTCTTGGCATTCTCTCGATGAGCTTCAAGAGGAAGTTACCTGCAATGGTTTCGGTTCACAGGTGTGCTTGAAATTTTAATCAACCAACATCTACAAACCCCGTTTCCATATGAGTTGGGAAATTGTGTTAGATGTAAATATAAACGGAATATAATGATTTGCAAATAATTTTCAACCCATATTGCAAATAATCATTAACTTTAGAATTTGATGCCAGCAACACGTGACAAAGAAGTTGGGAAAGGTGGCAATAAATACTGATAAAGTTGAGGAATGCTCATCAAACACTTATTTGGAACATCCCACAGGTGTGAAGGCTAATTGGGAACAGGTGGGTGCCATGATTGGGTATAAAAATAGCTTCCCAAAAAATGCTCAGTCTTTCACAAGAACGGATGGGGCGAGGTACACCCCTTTGTCCACAACTGCGTGAGCAAATAGTCAAACAGTTTAAGAACAACGTTTCTCAAAGTGCAATTGCAAGAAATTTAGGGATTTCAACATCTACGGTCCATAATATCATCGAAAGGTTCAGAGAATCTGGAGAAATCACTCCACGTAAGCGGCATGGCCGGAAACCAACATTGAATGACCGTGACCTTCGATCCCTCAGACGGCACTGTATCAAAAAACGACATCAATCTCTAAAGGATATCACCACATGGGCTCAGGAACACTTCAGAAAACCACTGTCACTAAATACAGTTTGTCGTTACATCTGTAAGTGCAAGTTAAAGCTCTACTATGCAAAGCGAAAGCCATTTATCAACAACATCCAGAAATGCCGCCGGCTTCTCTGGGCCCAAGATCATCTAAGATGGACTCGTGCAAAGTGGAAAAGTGTTCTGTGGTCCGACGAGTCCACATTTCAAATTGTTTTTGGAAATATTCGACCAAAGGGAAAAGTAAACCATCCAGACTGTTATCGACGCAAAGTTCAAAAGCCAGTATCTGTGATGGTATGGGGGTGCATTAGTGCCCAAGGCATGGGTAACTTACACATCTGTGAAGGCACCTTTAGTGCTGAAAGATACATACAGGTTTTGGAACAACATATGCTGCCATCTAAGCGCTGTCTTTTTCATGGACGCCCCTGCTTATTTCAGCAAGACAATGCCAAACCACATTCAGCACGTGTTACAACAGCGTGGCTTTGTAAAAAAAGAGTGCGGGTACCTTCCTGGCCCGCCTGCAGTCCAGACCTGTCTCCCATCGAAAATGTGTGGCGCATTATGAAGCGTAAAATACGACAGCGGAAACCCCAGACTGTTGAACGACTGAAGCTCTACATAAAACAAGAATGGGAAAGAATTCCACTTTCAAAGCTTCAACAATTAGTTTCCTCAGTTCCCAATCGTTTATTGAGTGTTGTTAAAAGAAAAGGTGATGTAACACAGTGGTGAACATGCCCTTTTCCAAATACTTTGGCACGTGTTGCAGCCATGGAATTCTAAGTTAATTATTATTTGCAAAAAAAAAAAAAAATGTATGAGTTTGAACATCAAATATGTTGTCTTTGTAGTGCATTCAATTGAATATGGGTTGAAATGGATTTGCAAATCATTGTATTCCGTTTATATTTACATCTAACACAATTTCCCAACTAATATGGAAACGGGGTTTGTATATCAGATGGTTGCGTTCAGCCACAGCTGATTGTGCAGTTTTTGTAATTACACGACGCATAGGGCAACTATAAGGTAGTCTGCTGTTAATTTAAACACATTTGTTAAATTGGTGAATTTACAGTAATCAACAATCAATTCCTGTCGGTGTAATAATGAGCTGGACCAACTTTTTTCTTAGTGTAAATTAGATCTGGTTATAATTATAAATAATGTTGCTGCTGCATAATAATAATAATCTCTTAATACTATGATACTGAATACTATTCAACTAATTTTTACTCACTGGCTTTTAACCCAACATGAGACTTTGAACTGTTTAAACTGTTTTTAACTTTTTAACTGCTTT
>NC_084564.2:34735000-34830000 GCF_033978685.3 Nerophis lumbriciformis | reverse complement strand
AGAAGGTAACAAATACAAGAATGTGTGTGTGTGTGTGTGTGTGTGTGTGTGTGTGTGTGTGTGTGTGTGTGTGTGTGTGTGTGTGTGTGTGTGTGTGTGTGTGTGTGTGTGTGTGTGTGTGAGAGAGAGAGAGAGAAAGAGAAGGAAGCCTGTTACTCTGACAAAGCTGACATTTGAGCCGTTCTATGCGGCCAAAAGTCACTATTACAAATGAAATCACAGACATGCACGACACAACATAACACAAGACCCACATCTCTCCAAAGAGGTGAAGGAGTGTCGCTGCAGATATGATGTTTATCTTTGAATTATTGACACCCTGCTTGTGTAAATTGAACATGTAAGAGGAACGAGGCGGCTTATGTCCATGATTATATCTGTGCTCCTGCAGGTACCCCGTCATTCTGTCCATTGAGAATCACTGCACCATCCAGCAGCAGAAGAAGATCGCTCAGTATCTCAGAGAAGTCTTCGGAGACAAGCTGGATGTTGCAGATGTGCTCAGCAGAGAGTCCAAAACGTTGCCCAGCCCTCAGAGTCTGCAGGGGAAGATTCTAATCAAAGTAAGGACGCTTGTTGCTTTATCCGAGTTGGCGAGCTGATAAATTATAGTTTTTTTCAACACTCAAAAAGGCATCGTGTTATATCTTCTCAAGGGATACAATATTACTTGGATCTGCTTTGGAGTAGTCAGTGTACAGCTTGTATTGCAATATACAGTCGTGGTCAAAAGTTTACATACACTTGTAAAGAACATAATGTCATGGCTGTCTTGCGTTTCCAATAATTTCTACAACTCTTTTGTGATAGAGAGATTGGAGCACATACTTGTTGGTCACAAAAAGCATTCATGAAGTTTGGTTCTTTTTTGAATTTATTATGGGTCTACTGAAAATGTGAGCAAATGTGCTGGGTCAAAAGTATACATGTATAGGGACGGCGTGGCGAAGTTGGTAGAGTGGCCGTGCCAGCAATCGGAAGGTTGCTGGTTACTGGGGTTCAATCCCCACCTTCTACCATCCTAGTCACGTCCGTTGTGTCCTTGGGCAAGACACTTCACCCCTTGCTCCTGATGGCTGCTGGTTAGCGCCTTGCATGGCAGCTCCCGCCATCAGTGTGTGAATGTGTGTGTGAATGTGGAAATACTGTCAAAGCGCTTTGAGTACCTTGAAGGTAGAAAAGCGCTATACAAGTATAACCCATTTACCATTTACCATACAGCAATGTTAATATTTGTTACATGTCCCTTGGCAAGTTTCACTGCAATAAGGCGCTTTTGGTAGCCATCCACAAGCTTCTGGTTGACTTTTTGACCACTCCTCTTGAAAAATTGGTGCAGTTCAGCTAAATTTGTTGGTTTTCTGACATGGACTTGTTTCTTCAGCATTGTCCACAGGACTTTGTAAAACCCTAATTCTAGCCTGATTTAGCCATTCCTTTACCATTTTTGAGGTGTGTTTGGGGTCATTGTCCTGTTGGAACGCTCAACTGCGCCCAAGACCCAACCTCTGGGCTTATGATTTTAGGTTGTCCTGAAGAATTTGGAGGTAATTCTCCTTTTCATTGTCTCATTTACTCTCTGTAAATCACCAGTTCCATTGGCAGCAAAACAGGCCCAGAGCATAATACTACCACCACCATGATTGACGGTTGGCGTGGTGTTCCTGGGATTACAGTCCTCACCTTTTCTCCTCTAAACATATTGCTGGTTATTGTGGCCAAACAGCTCAATTTTTGTTTCATCTGACATCTCATGGGCAAAGATAAGACCTTCTGTAGGAAAGTTCTGTGGTCAGATGAAACAAAAATTTAGCTGTTTGGCCACAATAATAAGTATGTGCTCCAATCACTCTATCACAAAAAATAAGTGTTGCAGAAATTATTGGAAACTCAAGACAGTCATGACATTATGTTCTTTACAAGTGTATGTAAACTTTTGATCACGACTGTAGATATACCACTGTTGCGTTTGGACCAGTTGTTCCTCCCAGGGAATCCAAGTTTCTGGTCGCTCGCTCCCAAGCTCTTTACGACACTTAAAGCTGAGTAAAAGAACCACTAGAGACAGAATAGGTATTTTGTATATATTTGCAAAGCTTTGTAAATATACTGAGACCAGTCTAGCATAGAACATTCAATCGCGCCGCTAAGATGGTCTGCCCCCCTCCAATGAAAAACCCTCTCCCCTATCAAGTCTCTCTCCCTCTCACCCTCACAGTCTTGTCCCTCCAGCCCAAACACATGCCCATTGTCCTCCGCACCTGGACATAAGGATAGATAAGAGAAAGGAGTATCTCTCTCTTTCTTACATTCCTCACTCAAGGTTAGCACACAGTATTTGCAGACAACCAAAAGACCACAATTGGAAGAAAAACACTAGCTGTTTTGTAATATGATTATGAAATAAAAGAAGTAACACTTAAATACGGATATATGTAAATATCTGCCTCCGACACCACCCACTTAAATAAGTCAACACACAGTCATCTTCTTCTAACTGGCAACACAAGTGACTATAGCCCAGCTCAGTGCTCAGTGCCAGCAGACAAAATCATGTCGCCTTACAATCTTTTAACTGTAAACGTACCAGAATATCACAAAGGATGCGACAGAGTTTGACTCTTGTTTGATTACTCAATTTATTATTAGAACACAGTAGAGTGTGTTGCTGTAGCGGCCGTATACGTGACGTCCTTCTCAGTCTCCGGTGCCAGACCACCTGCTGCTGCTGACCGCCTGACATGGCCAGGAAGTCACAGGAACACGTTCTGACAGCAACAGGTGGCAAAATGTTTGCCTAGATTGGGGGTCAGCAACCAGCAACTCTAGAGCCGCATGCGGCTCTTTAGCTCCGACCTCGTGGCTCCCTGGAGTTTTTTTTCATGTAACACTGGTAAAAATGCCCCTGAGCCAATGTTTTTGCAATGTGTTGCTGCCATTAAATTCTAAGTTAATTTGCAAAAAAAAAAAAAGTCACGTTTCTCAGTTCGAACATTAAATATCTTGTCTTTGCAGTGCATTCAATTGAATATAAGTTGAAAAGGATTCGCAAATCATTGTATTCTGTTTTTATTTATGATTTACACAACATGCAAACTATACTGGTTTTTGGTTTTGCACTTCCTGAGGTAGCTTAGGTCCTTTATTGTATGTAGCAAGCTGTTGGAGCTCTTCTACCAGTCTGCGGTAGCCAGTGCCCTGTACTTTGCAGTGGTTTGTTGGGGGAGCAGCACCAGCAAAAAAATAAAAACACTTTTTTTAAGGAGAAGTGCGGCGTGCAATGATCCTCTCTTGCTTGGACTCACTTATCTAGTAGCACAGGAGTTATTCACTCCTATGGCGACAAAGAGCAAGCTTCCGGACAGACAAGACATTTTTAATGTGAAGACATTGTGAAGGCATTGTTTCCTTAGAAAGGTTTTATCTCTCCAGAGCAAAGGTCCGAAAGGAGAAAGAGCGTTATTGATTTCCCCACAAAGTCTTATACTCCTCTTTAAATTCTAGCTGGAGAGCTTTTTACCGTTTCTAAGAAGGACGCCGCAGCCGAGAGTAATTCGACCAAATCAAGAAAATAGTCAAAGTGTTGTTTTGGAGGGCTAAATGTGGCGTCGTTGAAAAGTGAGGGCGAGGATGTCATCTGCCAAGAGTCGGCAGGGGCCTGAAAGTCTGCCATTGATTTTCTGGGGAAAAGCTCAGAAAATCTCCCCTCCCACTCACACCTTTGGAAATGCTCGCTAATGGGCTCCCACTCGGCTTGAAGAGCCTCTCGGGGAGCTTTTTCTGACAATCTGCGGCAGATTGTGCATTTATGCGTTTGTGGAGGAATGTGCCCTCTTATATGTGCCGTCACATGAATCATTTAGAATCAGGCTGTTTATTATATTTAGACCAGCATAAAGGTGCAGCGGTGGTGGGGTGTCCACTCAATGTGGGGGCAACAGAGCGAGTGGTACATACTGTTTGCGTGCTTCCAAGTGATGCCTGTCTTTCTGTGCAGGGCAAGCGTCTCCCTGCATATCTGTCTGCGGATGCCGAGGAAGGCGAGGTCTCCGATGATGACAGCGCGGACGAAATTGAGGACGACTTCAAGCTCAAGAGCAGTAATGTGAGGGTCCTAAAAATATTGCAAATTTCAATGCTTTTCACGCAATTTCCGCCTCTAAAAAGGTACACCTGCACATTGAGGTGGGCGGGAGTATATTTATAGCTACAATTCACTGAAATTCAAGTATTTGTTAATATATATATATATATATATATATATATATATATATATATATATATAAAATAAATCCTTGACTTTCAGTGAATTCTAGCTATATATATTTATATATATATATATATATGTATATGTATATATATATATATATATATATATATATATATATATATATATATATATATATATATATATATAAATAAAACAAATACTTGAATTTCAGTGTTCATTTATTTACATATATACACACACATAACACTCCTCTACTCATTGTTGTATTTGAAAGTGCAATGCTTTGCAGCCAGTAGCACAGCCTTTGAAGGAGCATAGGTATGGGCAGCATCTGTGAAATGTAATTTGCAGGAGAGGAGTGAGTTTAGGGTTGAATTGTCCATCCTCGTTCTATTCTCTGTCACTCGTTGTTGCCATGACTGTTTCTCCTTCGTTCTTCTGCTTCGTCTCCTTCTTGTTGTGTGCGCAGTTGTGCACTCTCCAAAAGCCGTAGATGTTATGACGTGACTGGGCCGACACGCTGTTTATACGGAGAAAAAGTGGACGTGACGACAAGCTGTCCTCTCTCAGGTCCGCATGGACCTGGAGGGGGCGTGCCTGTTGTCCGGCTGGAAATCGGGAGAAATTCGGGAGAATGGTTGTCCCGGAGTCTCCCGGAAAATTCTGGAGGGTTGGCAAGTATGGTGAGCATCACTCTCCAACGCCTTAAGAGCAGTGCTGGACAATGAGTTGACTGCCCATGGCTTATAGCTCATTAGCTAGCACTAGGGTCGTACGGTATACCGGTACTAGTATAGGATCACGGTACTAATGAATCAAAAATGGTACCGGTTTCCGGGCATGACGGTGCGTCGTCGTCACGTCGTGACATTGCCGGTTTTACGAGCAGAGGAGCATGTTCAGCAGCGCACAATCACGGGGTACTTACAAGCAGACACAGTGTGTAGACAGAAAAGGGAGAACGGACGCATTTTGTCTTAAAAACTAACGATAAAGGTGAAGTTATGGCTAGCGGCTAACGTCCAGCCGCAGTCTGCAGTGTTGAATGTAAACAAATCCCATGGGTGGATCTACACCTAACATTCACTGTAATGATACCAAGTGTGTGTGACAATCATTGGTACTTTAACTTTAACTTTGACTTAACTTAATAGCGTATCTAGTCAATACTACTATGATTACATTGATATTTTTTATCGTCACAAAATCTTTTTTCCTTTTAGAAAAATGGATAATATGTTTATAAACTCAGGAAATATGTCCCTGGACACATGAGAAATTAATTCATGGCCAATGTATGATCCTGTAACTACTTGATCGATACCTAAATTTCTGGTATCATCCAAAACTAATGTAAAGCATCCAAACAAAAGAAGAATAAGTGATTATTACATTTTTAACAGAAGTAAAGATAAAACATGTTGAAACGGAAAATTTGTATTCATTTTTACCGCTTGTCCTTTATAATGTTGACAAAATAATAGAATGATAAATGACACAATATGTTACTGCATACGTCAACAGAAAAATTCGGAGCCTTTGTTTGTTTACTTACGACTAAAAGACAAGTTGTTTAGCATGTTCACTATTTTATTTAAGGACAAAATTGTTGTTTGATTGCAATAATAAACATATGTTTAATGTAACTTAAGATTTTTTGTCAAAATAAAGCCAATAATGCCATTTTTTGTGGTCCACTTTATTTAAAAAAGTATTGAAAGGTATTGAAAAGTATTGTAAAATGTTGTGAATGAATAAGACCGTACCATTTGCATTGTGGAGTGAGGGTTTTGGCTGTTCCATGATAAGCAAATTCTTTCCCTGATCCACATTCTAATTTCAAACTGGATCAAAATTGACTCCTTTGTGCTTCCTATCCACAAAGTTGCATGTAAATTAGCGGTGTAGTGTGGAACAATTAAATAGTGGTCAAACTATTCCTCTTGCTACTGGCATTGGTACCAATGAGGTAGAGACCCACCAGAACCAGCTGATGAAAGTTCCAGATTGGTAGATTTTGCTACACATTACTTCCACCTACAGGGCTGGAGTGGAACTGTAGCGCCTGGAAAGTCATTGCCGTTTATTTTAATGTATTTTGATACATTTAGGATTGCTCAGCCTTGGATGAGAACATTGTTGTCTTCTACTGTGTAGACTACCTGCTTGACAGCACCCACACTCTATTACTACAATGTTCCTAGTTTCTGTGCTTATTTTGAGTCATTGTGTTTATTTGTATTGTGCAAGATGGCGGTTATCATTAATGACTCGAGGGACAAACGACCCCGTTAATTATAGGACATGTTTAAATTGTAGGTCGAGTACCACCTGTTGCCAGGGTGCTAGGGCCAGTGAAAGTGTGCCTGCCATGTCCAGATTAGTGCAGGAGTCAAACAAAGTAGTCAAACCAAGCACAGCATTGGCTTGCTTAGAATGGGGTCGCTTTAAGAGTAACTCCAGTAACAAAGCCGTGGGATTGGGGATCATTTCAAAACAAAAGCAGAAATGTCGTAATCTGTTGGCGGTGAACCCCAAGATGCAGACTTTAATAGGATAACAAGAACCAGGATACCGGAGACAGGAAACACTCATCGAGCCCTGACTGGAGGGCGAGGGAGGCATAAATAGCAGCCAGCTGATAGAAATCAGGTGTGGCCAGGCTGAGGGGAAATAGCGCTCAGGGAGATGTCAGGTTCAAACACTGATGACATCTATTAAACAGACAAGAAGCAAGGAATCATGCAGAGACAGAGTTTAATTTAGCTCATGAGGAGAACACATAGAGCGGCACACTTAGTCACAGTCTCGCCCTACGCTTTAAGGTACAGCTCCCGCGTCCCTCTATTTGTTCAGGAGTTCCACAGTCAACATCACTGAGGCCGCCTCTAAAAGGAGTGGTCACATATATCATGCAAAGCAGGTGCAGTACGCACAATACGTGACGGAATGTGCTGGGGCCTTGTGATTTCGCCTTGTCTCCGCTTCGTCTGCGTGCTGTCGTCTTATCTGCGTTAAGGTCCTTGTTGTCTCTGCTTCGTCTGCGTGCTGTCGTCTTATCTGCGTTGAGGTCCTTGAAGTCCTTGGCTGTTAGCGGGCTAAAACAAAGATAACATCTGCGGCTGAGGCCACCCCTCAGACAAGAAGTATCGTCGATACAAAAGTCTAACTTGAGCACAATAGCTAATATATATAGCAACAGACTTTAAGCATACTAAAGTTGTGTGATAATATACAGTATATACATGATTATTCTAACAGGAGACAAGCAGGAAATTGAACTAAAATAAAAGCGCTGACAGGAAATAACCACCAACTAAGGAAACATGACAAGACGTAAATGTGACAGATTGTCACAAGAATGTCATACCAAGAGTCATACCAAAGACTATAAAAATGGGACCCATTACCTCTCTGCTTGGCACTCAGCATCAAGGGTTGGAATTGGGGGTTAAATCACCAAAATGATCCCCGGGCGCGGCCACCGCTGCTGCTCACCTCTCCCCTCACCTCCCAAGGGGTGAACAAGGGGACTGGTCAAATGCAGAGGACAAATTTCACCACACCTAGTGTGTGTGTGTGTGACTATCATTGGTACTTTAACTTTAACTCAAGAGAATAAAACCAATGCTCACTCAATCCGTTAATTTGAATTATTGCCACTTCACTTATGTGTTACAAGGATCAACGTTTAATTATGCAGATGCATTCATAAGGCTTGGTTCTGTGAGGGAAATGCCAACATTTTCATACCATCTCAAGCCTGTCCCTACTTCTTGTTGATAATGCCTTTCTCTATGGTCCTTCTTTAGCCCTCACATATGTTGATGTACCCTAGTGTCCTATTTCTCCTTATTACTGCATATATGAAGCAGGCAAGCTCTCCAATCGCCTGTCAGATGGTTCCCCAGTGTGACTAAATACGGCGTCGTTCTCCCATATTTAGCTGGAGGCGCTGGGCCGCAGATGCCGCTTTGGATGATGTTTGCCTTTTTAAAGTGGCGGTAGCAGGTTTTTATACTGACGAGAGCTTTTTATACCGAGCTCATTAAATCACAAAGAGATAAGCATCTTCGGCTGTGTTGTGAAATTTAACGCCATTGGCCTGAAATGCTGGATAATTGCTTCCTTCCTTCTTTGCTTCTTGTGCAACAAAACTGTATTTTGCAGTGGTTCTTCAGAGTGCAGGGATTGGAGTAAGCACAATAGGGAATTTGGATAGCATTGCTAACAAAGTAGATAGTCATTCAGGGGCAGGATTTAGAGGTTGTTTTTATGTGTCATTCAGAACTATAACTACCGTATTTTCCAGACCATAGGGCGCCGGAAATGTGTCCCGTGAAAAACCGTCCGACCAGAACTCTCTAATAACTAAAGTTCCTTGGGTGAATTATGTAAACTCACTACACGGGTATGTTTTAGCGCTTTCATGGCGAGTTTACTGACAGATATAAGTAGGAAGTTTACACTACTTTATATTAGAAATGGCAACAGCAGAGGATAAATGTTTCATAACAAGAAGATAGAGGACAAGAAGAAGCTTATCGACTACAAAGGCGGACTCGCGCAAATTTTCAGGACTTATGCAGATCCCAAATACAGATCAGCAGGTACCGGAAAGTAAGAAATTTGCTTTTGCGTAATATTGCAAAACAAAACGGCAGATTGTATATCTTACCTTAGACACACACCATAATAATACTTGTATATTGAAGCACAGTACAATCCATCAAGCGGTGCGGCTTCATAGCTTACCAAAGTCGTACTAAAACATTTTGATAATGTAATGTTCTATATTTTCAATGGAACATATACAATTTTGGTGTTGTTTACTTAAGTCATATTGCAGTCTACATGTATCTTTTATGTGTGACTGCCATCTACTAGTCACACTTATTTCACAATGTACCAAATAAAATAGCTTCCAGGGTGGTAAGCACAACCAAAATTATTCCGTACATTAGGCGCACCGGGTTATAAGGCGCACTGTCGAGTTTTGAGAAAATGAAAGTATTTTAAGTGCGTCTTATACTGCGAAAAATACGGCATTGCCTCCACCAAGCACAACAAACACATGAAGGCTACATTATGTTGTTATCACGGAATTATGCAGAAACTATTTCATCAAAACATTGTTGAAGGCATTTGGGTGCAGCTCTGGATACAAATGCTGACACTGTTACAATCTGCTTGCAATGGCAAGACATTGTTGCTTTGTTGTTGTTGCTGCCACTCATGCAAATAGTGTCATTATGGTAATTTGTCGCTGCGGCGACCTCGGGGAAAAAAAGAGTCCGCTTGCATTGGGTCCACGTGGGACAGTGACCCAACAGATTGAGCAGACAGATATTCGCAGGAAGAATGCCTGGGTGTCGGTGGAAGATAGAATGCCATTGTAAATCAATTTGGAAACTTTTGCATTTTTATTATTTTTATTTTTTAAATAGCACACTGAGCACTTCCTTGTGGTCTACATAAAATGGGTTGGATATGTTTTGGTGTAAGTTTGCGTAAATGTTGCTCCAAATCCACATTTATAACCCACTTTCTGCATGTGACTGCAACATTTCCATTTCTGGAGGCATTTCCAGATTGCAAATGAAACCACGGCCCAAAAGTGTAAATTTATATTTTGAAAATGTACACTGTTTAATAGGGCAGTGCGATATTAACTAAACATTGTATCTCAATATATTTTTACTTAAACTCATTATTCGATATACAGTACAGGCCAAAAGTTTGGACACACCTTCACCTAATTCAATGCGTTTTCTTTATTTCCATGACTATTTACATTGTAGATAGTCACTGAAGGCATCAAAACTATGAATGAACACATGTGGAGTTATGTACTTAACAAAACAAGGTGAAATAACTGAAAACATGTTTTATATTCTAGTTTCTTCAAAATAGCCACCCTTTGCTCCAATTACTGCTTTGCACACTCTTGGCATTCTCTCAATGAGCTTCAAGAGGTAGTCACCTGAAATGGTTTTCACTTCACATGTGTGCCTTATCAGGGTTGATTAGTGGAATGTCGTGCTTTATTAATGGGGTTGGAACCGAGAAGGTGTGTCCAAACTTTTGGCCTGTACTGTTTATCTCGATATATTTTCCGGTGAAAGTATGCATATAAAGATAAAGAAATTCACTGAGATTCACTGAAATTGAAGTGAATGACGACTGTACTGTAAACAGTCAGTGGCACTTTTATTAAAACCCAGTAAGTCAGGATGGTTATTTACAGCACAGAAAATAAACCGTTTAAGTAGCACGGAATTGCAGAACATAAATAAAATAGAAAAAACAAAGAATGTATACATAAAACAGACAAATATTCTTTCTACATAAAATAAATGACGTAGCTCTGCAAATAATGCAAAATGTATCAAACTCAGACACAAAATAAATTTGCAGGCAGGCACTTTTTAATTCCCAGTCGACGATGTAATGGACTGTCGCAGACGTACAGTTCTGTGGTCCTACCAGACCACATGTCTGTGGTCAGCGCCAAGTAAGTGACTTGACCTAATTGTGCGGCTATGATCTTCCTCACTTTGTCGTACATTTTTGGTAGCATTTCTAGTGCGAAATATGCCCGGCTTGGCAACTGGTACGTGGGGTCGAGGACTTTGATGAGGCGAACAAACCCCTCGCGTTTGACGGTGGAAATGGGGACTAGATCTTTAGCAATGTTAAAAAAGTACCACGGATAGTCGCACACACACTCGGTGTGGTGAAATTACCCTCTGCATCCGACCCATCCCCTTGTTCCACCCCCTGGGAGGTGAGGGGAGCAGTGAGCAGCAGCAGTGTGCCGCGCTCGGGAATCATTTTTGGTGATTTAACCCCCAATTCCAACCCTTGATGCTGAGTGCCAAGCAGGGTATCTGTTCCCACCTTTAGCTGGTTTTCTCATAAGGCGTGATACTGATGCTTGCAGTGTACTAGGGTTGTACGGTATATTGGTATTAGTATAGTACCGCGATACTAATGAATCATATTCGGTACTATACCGTCTCTGATGATAACATGTTTCACTACACACCGTAGTTCACCGCCGTCAACATGCAAACAAAGCCATTGGTTGATCTACACCTAACATCCACTGTAATGATACCAAGTACAGTAGCATATCTAGTCGATGCTACTATGATTACGTCGATATTTTTTGGGATCACAACATCCTCTTTCGTTTAAAAAAAAATGTATATTACGTTTATAAACTCAGGACATATGTCCCTGGACACATGAGGACTTTGAATATGACCAATGTATAATCCTGTAACGACTTGGTATCGGATTGATACCCACATTTGTGGTATCATCCAAAACTAATGTAAAGTATTAAACAACAGAAGAATAAGTGATTATTACATTTTAACAGAAGTGTAGATAGAACATGTTAAAAGAGAAAGTAAGCAGATATTAACAGTAAATGAACAAGTAGAGTAATAATTCATTTTCTATCACTTGTCCTTAATAATTTTGACAAAATAATTGAATGGAAAATGACACAATATGTTACTGCATATGTCAGCAGCTAAATTAGGAGTCTTTGTTTGCTTAAGACAAGTTATTTTGTATGTTCACTATTTTATTCAAGGACAAACTTGCAATAAGAAACATATGTTTAATGTACCCTACGTCTTGACCTGAACCCGATAGAACACCTTTGGGATGAATTATAACGGAGACTGAGAGCCAGGCCTTCTCGACCAACATCAGTGTGTGACCTCACCAATGCGCTTTTGGAAGAATGGTCGAAAATTCCTATAAACACACTTCGCAACCTTGTGGACAGCCTTCCCAGATGAGTTGAAGCTGATATAGCTGCAAAAGGTGGACCGACATCATATCGAACCCTATGGGTTAGGAATGGGATGGCGCTTCAAGTTCATATGTGAGTCAAGGCAGGTGGCCAAATACTTTTGGCAATATAGTGTATATATATACAGTATGTAAGCGGCTCCTATAGGCTCTATTGTAATCAGACTTTTGCACGCATGTATTTACTATTTAGAATACATAAAAAAGCAAAACGTGTGTGCTTGTCTTACATAGGTTTTGTGAATGATAGGCAAAATTCCGAAAAAAGTGCAGTTCCCCTTTAAGGTGCACCTAATAAAAAATACAGTAATTCAATGCAGCTTTCCCTCCTTCCTGCTTACCTTTCCTCTTCCTCACAGGGAAACGGTCATCACCAGGTGGAGTCCCACATCAGGAAGAAACTGGACTCTCTCCTCAAGGAGTCTCGCATCGGAGACAAGGAAGACACCGACAGCTTCAGCATCAGAGCCCTGCTGAGGGCCACGCACCAGGGCCTCCAGAAAAATCTGCGCCAGGTACACCACAGCAGTCCAGTTCTGACGATGCAAACGGCACACTAGTGTGCCGTGAGATATTGTCTGGTGTGTCGTGGGAAATTATGCAACTTCACCTAATTGGTCTAAAAAATATTTTTTTGCAAATCAATAATTATAATCTGCAAATAATGTGCTGTTCCTTAGTGTCTGTGCTGTGTAAAACTCGGCAGAGTAACCACGTAATACTCCGCGTCAGTAGGTGGCAACAGGTAGTGAATTGCTCTGTAAAAGTCGAAATGCGTCGGGTGAGACGAGGACGGTTTGTCGTGAACCCAATATGCAAAAGGTAAAAAGTAGAGATGTCCGATAATGGCTTTTTTATATATTATTCCGATATTGTCCAACTCTTAATTACCGATTCCGATACCAACCGATACCGATATATACAGTCGTGGTATTAACACATTATTATGCCTAATTTTGTTGCGATGCCCCGCTGGATGCATTATACAATGTAACAAGGTTTTGGGGCGGCATGGCGTAATGGGTAGAGCAACCGTGCCAGAAACCTGAGGGTTGCAGGTTCGCTCCCCGCCTCTTACCATCCAAAAATCGCTGCCGTTGTGTCCTTGGGCGGGACACTTCACCCTTTGCCCCCGGTGCCACTCACACTGGTGAATTGAATGATGAATGATAGGTGGTGGTCGGAGGGGCCGTTGGCGCAAATTGCAGCCCCGCTTCCGTCAGTCTACCCCAGGGCAGCTGTGGCTATGAAAGTAGCTTACCACCACCAGGTGTGAATGATTGATGGGTTCTACATGTAAAGCGACTTTGGGTACTTAGAAAAGCGCTATATAAATCCCAGTTATTATTATTATTATTATTTCCAAAATAAATCAACTCAAGTTATGGAAAAAAATGCAAACATGGCACTGCCATATTTATTATTGAAGTCACAAAGTGCACATATTTTTTTAACATGCCTCAAAACAGCAGCTTGGAATTTGGGACATGCTCTCCCTAAGAGAGCATGAGGAGGTTGAGGTGGGGGGGTAGGGGGTAGCAGGGGGTGTATATTGTAGCCTCCCGGAAGAGTTAGTGCTGCAAGGGGTTCTGGGTATTTGTTCTGTTGTGTTTATGTTGTGTTACGGTGCGGATGTTCTCCCAAAATGTGTTTGTCATTCTTGTTTGGTGTGGGTTCACAGTGTGGCGCATATTTGTAACAGTGTTAAAGTTGTTTATACGGCCACCCTCAGTGTGACCTGTATGGCTGTTGACCAAGTATGCGATGCATTCACTTGTGTGTGTGTGAAAAGCCGTAGATATTATGTGACTGGGAAGTGCCTTTAAGGTTTAGTGGCGCTCTGTGCTCCTCCCTACGTCCGTGTACACAGCGGCGTTTTAAAAAGTCATACATTTTACTTTTTGAAACCGATACCGATAATTTTGAAACCGATCCAATAATTTTCGATATTACATTTTAAACTATTTATCGGCCGATAATATCGTCAGTCCGATATTATCGGACATCCCTCGTAAAAAGTTATGTAACGCTTAAACCAAAAAAGAATAAAAGGGAAAGGAAAAAAGCAATGAAGCTTAGGGATGGCTATGCAAAACGAAACTAAAACTGAACTGGCGACAAAGTAAACAGAAACAGAATGCTGGACGACAGCAAAAACTTGCGGCGTGTGGAGCAGAGATGGCGTCCACAAAGTACAAACGTTTGTACATCCGTACATGACTTGGCAATCAACAATGTCCACACAAAGAAGGGTAGAAACAACTTAAATAGCCTTGCTTGCTAACACAAAGCAGGTGCGGGGGAATAGCGCTCAAAGGAAGACATGAAACTGCTGCAGGAAAACACCAGCAAAACAGGAAGGGCCACCAAAATAACAGCGCAAGACAAGAACTAAAGCAGTACACACAAGAAAACACCAACACACTCATGGGGCGGTATAGCTCGGTTGGTAGAGGGTTACAGGTTCGATCCCCGCTTCCGTCATCCTAGTCACTGCCGTTGTGACACTTTACCCAGTTGCTCCCAGTGCCACCCACACTGGTTTAAATGTACCTTAGATTTTGGGTTTCACTATGTAAAAGCTGTATCGATCTGTTGTGGTGAAGAAGGAGCTGAGTCGTAAGGCAAGGCTCTCAATTTACCGGTCGATCTACGTTCCCATCTTCACCCATGGTCATGAGCTTTGGGTTATGACCGAAAGGACAAGATCAAGCGGCCGAAATGAGTTTCCTCCACCGGGTGGCGGGGCTCTCTCTTAGAGATAGGGTGAGAAGCTCTGTCATCCGGGAGGAACTCAAAGTAAAGCCGCTGCTCCTCCACATGGAGAGGAGCCAGATGAAGTGGTTCGGGCATCTGGTCAGGATGCCACCCGAACGCCTCCCTAGGGAGGTGTTTAGGGCACGTCCGACCGGTAGGAGGCCACGGGGAAGACCCAGGACACGTTGGGAAGACTATGTCTCCCGGCTGGCCTGGGAACGCCTCGCGATCCCCCGGGAAGAGCTGGACGAAGTGGCTGGGGAGAGGGAAGTCTGGGCTTCCCTGCTTAGGCTGCTGCCCCCGCGACCCGTCCTCGGATAAGCGGAAGAAGATGGATGGATGGATGGATATGTAAAAGCGCTTTGAGTCACTAGAGAAAAGCGCTATATAAATATAATTCACTTCACTTCACAATTCACTTCAAAATAAGGCACGACGACCTCATGGAGTTTCATTTTTTAACGTTTTCTGCTGGTGTTGTGCCTTTTTTTTAACGAAAAAAAAAGTGAAAAACACTGAAATAAGTAATGCTTGAAAACATGCATAAAACTATGTCATCCCCGTGCGTCACGAGGGGGAAAAAAAGCTGGTTCTGGATGCAACACACACACACACACACACACACACACACACACACACACACACACACACACACACACACACACACACACACACACACACACACACACACACACACACACACACACACACACACACGCGGCCGGTTGCAAACATCAGCTGTATGTCATGTAACATGTAGAAAAAAGGCTCCAAAGTGACGTGAAACTAAAAGTGTACCACAGCCTTACTTAATATTTCATTTCCACACTGTGCTTTTTTTAGCAGCCTCTGTTTTCTGACTACTGTTGGGTTTCTCCTACTGTCTTTTACATTCTGCAGTCACATTCCTTCCTGTGTTGTTTTCCTTAATTATTACCCTTCTCTCTCCATGTATGTTCTGCTGGCTGACGTCCGATGCAGCCCCTTCAGCCACGAAGCGACTTACTGTCTTTTTAGGTCCCCCACAAATACTGTGTTGTGTGTGTGTGTGTGTGTGTGTGTTGCAGAGCTCCAGGGGGGTTCTGAAGAAATCCCAAAGCAGGTCCTTCATTGCCACACTCAAACAGAAGGTGAGGTCCAAAGAAGGTTCTTTTTTCTTGAGTTTTAATTAGATTGAGCTTCAGATTAGCTGCGAATGAAACACAAAGCATCAGATAGAAAGGGAGTTTATCTTGCTCACATGCTCAGAACAATGGGCGAAAAAATAATGTTTTACAAAACCCAAAACCAGTGAAGTTGGCACATTGTGTAAATCGTAAAAAATAAAAACAAAATACAAAGATTTGCAAATCCTTTTCAACTTATATTCAATTGAATAGACTGCAAAGACAAGATACTTAACGTTCGAAGTGGTAAACTTTGTTATTTTTTGCAAATATTAGCTCATTTGGAATTGTTTCAAAAAAGCTGGCACAAGTAGCAAAAAAGACTGATAAAGTAGAGGAATGCTCATCAAACACTTCTTTGGAACATCCCACAGGTGAACAGGATGATTGGGAACAGGTGGGTGCCATGATTGGGTATAAAAGCAGCTTCTATGAGATGCTCAGTCATTCACAAACAAGGATGGGGTGAAGGTCACCACTTTGTGAACAAATGCGTGACCAAATTGTCAAACAGTTTAAGAACAACATTTCTCAACGAGCTATTGCAAGGAATTTAGGGATTTCACCATCTACGGTCCGTAATATCATCAAAAGGTTCAGAGAATCTGGAGAAATCACTGCACGTAAGCGATGATATTACGGACCTTTGATCCCTCAGGTGGTACTGCATCAATAAGCAACTTCAGTGTGTAAAGGATATCACCACATGGGCTCAGGAACACTTCAGAAAACCGCTGTCAGTAACTACAGTTCATCGCCACATCTCAAGTTAAAATTCTACTATGCAAAGCGAAAGCCATTTATCAACAACACCCAGAAACACTGTCGGCTTCGCTGGGCCCGAGCTCATCTGAGATGGACTGATGCAAAGTATAAAAGTGTTCTGTGTTCTGACGAATCCACATTTCAAATTATTTTTGGAAACTGTGGACAAAAAGAGGACAATAACCATCCGGATTGTTTTGGGCGCAAAGTTCAAAAGCCAGCACCTCTGATGGTATCGGGGTGTATTAGTGCCCAAGGCATGGGTAACTTACACATCTGTGAAGGCACCATTAATGTTGAAAGGTACATGTTTTGGAGCAACATATGTTGCAATCCAAGCGTCTTTTTCATGGACGCCCCTGCTTATTTCAGCAAGACAATGCCAAGCCACATTCTACACGTGTTACAACAGTGTGGCTTCTTTGTAAAAGAGTGCGGGTACTAGACTGGCCTGCGTGTAGTCCAGACCTGTCTCCCATTGAAAATGTGTGGCGCATTATGAAGCCTAAAATACCACAACGGAGACCCCGGACTGTTGAACAACTTAAGCTGTACATCTAGCAAGAATGGGAAATAATTCCCCCTGAAAAGCTTCGAAAATTGGTCTCCTCAGTTCCCAAACGTTTACTGAGTGTTGTTAAAAGGAAAGGCCATGTAACACAGTGGTAAAAATGCCCCTGTGACAACTTTTTTGCATTAAATTATAAGTTAAATATTGTGTTATGTAAATTATTCTTTTATATTCAGGTCAATACCGTTATTAGGTTTGGGCTCAGTCGGGTAGCTTTTAAAAATGAATTTTAATATAAATAGACCTTAATGTAATGTTACTGACTTCCTATTTGCATAAACATTTTGTGTAAGTTTGACTTTAATTTCCATTAATCAATTTGCATCATATTTTTTGTATTTTATTCTGAACTCTTCGCCACCCTAACTTGCATTTTGTCATGACTTCATATGTGCCTTTACTTTTACCTTGACTAAGAAAAAGTATTTTTCGTACCTCTATTTAATTTTGTGAACAGAGATTGCATGATCACTATTTGAATGTCACTTTAAGGGGCTGTTTGCAACATGTACACACATGTCTAGAGGGCGCTAACTTTCCAATGTTTTGTCCCGCCCTCTTGTTTTCAGTTATTTTTACCTTTTTTTGTTAAGTACATAACTCCACATGTGTTCATTCATAGTTGTGATGCCTTCAGTGACAATCTACAATGTAAATAGTCATGAAAATAAAGAAAACGCATTGAATGAGAAGGTGCGTCCAAACTTTTGGCCTGTACTGTATATATATATATATATATATATATATACAGTGTTGGGACTAACGCGTTACAAAGTAACGCGTTACTGTAACGCCGTTAGTTTCGGCGGTAACTAGTAATCTAACGCGTTATTTTTTTTTATTCAGTAATTTAGTTACCGTTACTACATGATGCGTTATTGCGTTATTTTACATTACTTTTGATGTAGTATCGGCTAGAAACAGAAGCGCTGCGGTGAAGTTCTTCTGAATCTTCCTCTGTCACAAGCCGGAGAGAAGAAAAAAGGCGCGGTCTATGTGTGTGTGTGTGTGTGTGTGTGTGTGTGGGGAGGTACACAAGTGAAAAAAAAAAAGTTGTTGGCACGTTCAGTCCACACACAGCGTGGTCATGGCGAGCGGAGTAACGGAGGAGCTTGAACGCCCCCCGCCATTGAATCGGTGTGTTTATAAGTGCAGACTCGGTTGTGCAAAACGAGGGTTTTAAACACATGCTGAACGTGCTTGAACCACGTTACGACATCCCGTCGCGCACCCACTTCAGCAATAAGATTGTGCCAGATCTTTATGAGCAGGAGAAGAAAAAAGTTGTGGATGAACTATCCCGAGCATCAGCTGTTGCGCTCATGACAGACGGGTGGACGTCCAGGGGAACTATAAGCCCTCACTTCATCACAGCAGACTGGGAGATGAGAAGACACGCCCCCTCTACGAGAGTCACCTTGCGCAGGTACTGACACAAGCAGTGGAGGAATGGAAGATAAAGATATCCCAGTCACACGTGATAATGCCAAAAATCAAATAATTACAGAGAATGAGGCAGGACTGGGACCACAGATAGGTGCTTTGCACATGTAGTGAATTTGGCATCACAGAAGGGAATCTCAGTCAATAGGATGGAGCGCCTCTTTGGGAGGATCAGGAAGGTTTCTTACTTCCACCCAAGCACAACAGCTGCTCATGTGCTTAAGACAAAGCAAGAAATGCTAAAGCTGCCTGCTCATACATGATGTCCCAATGAGGTGGAACTCCATTTATGATATGTTGGAGCAGCAGGCAGCTATATACTCTGCATTGACCCACAACACCCTGAAGACAAATGTCACCCTGTCTGATGATGATGTGAGAGTGGCAGATGAGGTCCTCCAGGTGCTTAAACCCCTCAAAAGTGTTCCATCTCTACTGAGCACTGAAACTTCACCATCTGTGTCAATGATCCTGCCACTGAAAACAAGGATTCTACAATCCATGGCTCCAAGTGTGGAAGACAACAGCATCACTCCAGATGTCAGCCTTTATTTCACTACCTATGTTTCAAGGAAGATGATGTTTCTTCTTATGTTGCACTTAAACTTATTTTTTATTAATGGTCATTGGTCCAAGTTTAAAGAAAGGAGGAATGCCTTTTTATGTTGCACTGTTTTTCATTAATTATGTTAAAAGGAAAATAAAAATGCATGTCAAGTTGATCAACAGATTGTATTATTCTCCAGTGCAATAACAGTACTGAAATGAAGGCAAAAAGGGCATTAATGGGAGCTTTAAAAAAAAAAGAAGAAAAAAAGAAGTAACTAAATAGTTACTTTTCACAGTAACGCATTACTTTTTGGTGTAAGTAACTGAGTTACTTTTGAAATAAAGTAACTAGTAACTGTAACTAGTTACTGGTTTTCAGTAACTAACCCAACACTGTATATATATATATATATATATATATTTATATATATATGTATATATGTAAAAATGTGTAAATATATGTATACATGTAACTAAATGTATATATGTATGTATTTACAGTATATATTTGTATATACATATATGTATATACTGTATGTATGTATATGTATGTATTAGGGTTGTACGGTATACCGGTATTGGTATTAGTATAGCAATGAATAATTTTCGGTACTATACCGCCTCTGAAAAGTAACACCATGGGTTGATCGACACCTGACATCCACTGTAATATACCAAGTACAGGAGCGTATCTAGTCGATACTACTATGATTACGTCAATATTTTTTGCCATCACAACATCTTTTTTCGTTTTTTTTTAATTAATATTATGTTTATAAACTCAGGAAATATGTCCCTGGACACATGAGGACTTTGAATATGACCAATGTATGATCCTGTAACTACTTGGTATCGGATCGATACCTAAATTTGTGGTATCATCCAAAACTAATGTAAAGTACCAAACAACAGAAAAATAAGTGATTATTACATGTTAACAGAAGTGTAGATGGAACATGTTAAATGAGAAAGTAAGCGGATATTAACAGTAAATGAACAAGTGAATTAGTAATTCATTTTTACAGCTTGTCCTTAATAATGTTGACAAAATAATAGAATGATAAATGACACAATATGTTACTGCTACGTCAGCAGACTAATTAGGAGCCTTTGTTTGCTTACTTACTCCTAAAAAACAAGTTTTCTTGTATGTTCACTATTCTATTTAACGACAAACTTGCAATAATAAACATATGTTTAATGTACCCTCAGATTTTTTGTTAAAATAAAGCCAATAATGCCATTTTTTGTGATCCCCTTTATTTACAAAAGTACCGAAAAGTATCAAAATAATTTTAGTACCGGTACCAAAATATTGGTATCGGGACAACACTAGTATACATATATGTACGTGTTTAGTCTGTTAACTCATGTGATTGATCCTTTACCTTAAACCATGAAGTGGCGCCTGTTTTCATACGGTCGGTGATCAGGTCAATGCAGAGTTAAGATAAAACTGTTACCAAGTTTTAGGGGAAAATAAATGACTTACATTCGAGTCAAACATGTTAAAAAGAGGCTAGACTACTGCAACGCACTTCTTGTCGGGATCCCCAGCAAGAACATTCAGAAGCTGCAATACGTACAGAATAGTGCTGCTAGGATCCTGATGAGAGTGCGGAAATATGCATATCACACCAATTCTCAAATCCCTTCACTGGCTTCCTGTTCCACTCAGGATTGAATACAAAGTCTCCCTACTAACCCACCAGTGCCTCCATGGAAATGCCCCCCTCTACCTCAAAGAACTGCTCACCCCCAAATCCTCCACACGACACCTCCGCTCCAGACAGGCTAACCTCCTCCAACCTCCGAGGACAAAGCTACGAACAATGGGAGACCGGGCTTTCTGCTCCGCCGCTCCCAGTCTGTGGAACGCTCTCCCTGACCACCTGAGGGCACCACAGACTGTGAATGCTTTTAAAAAAGGCTGAAAAACCCTTCTTTTTTTTAAAAAAAAAAGCCTTTTTTTTAGATATATGCATACTAGTTCTAGCTATTTGGCTGTTCTAGTTTTTATTTTTATTTATTTTTCATTATCTTTTTATTTTTATTTTTTAATACACTATAGCACTTTGAGGTTGTTTACTCATGGTAAAGTGCAAATAAAATATATTATTATTATTGTTATTATTATTAAAATCCTTCTGTGTGACATTCTGACGACGAAATTGCATTTGTGTCCAAATATTGAGCTCTTTTTTTAAGCTAATTTAAAAGTGTCCACTTGTAATAATAACCTGTGATTAATCATGATTAATTTAAATTCAAAAGTGTGATTAATCTGATTTAAAAATGTAGAATTTTGACAGCACTTTATTGTTTTACGTCTTTACCCTCAGTTATATTCTTATGTTAACCACGGGCAATTTGCATCCTCCCACGCGTGTGCACACGTGTGCGTGCGCGCATCACGGCCTCTAATGTGCTGGCAAGGTGCTTCGCCGCTGTAATTGTTGTGACCCGCGTCCTCTTCTCAACCGCTCTTCAAGCTGGGAGGCACCGAGCACCTTATCAAACACCTGACACTAATTACATCAAGCTGAGGGGAAAAAAAGCCCACTCACATCAGCACATGCAAATTGCTACATTGGATGCATGTGACGTCCTGAAGTGTACACACGTGCAATTCTGCTCTTTATTTGTCTTAACGTGCATTGGAAAAAAAACAAACAATGTGTGTTGTTTTTCCCAGCGGCACTCCAAATCTCGGCTGACTTGCCAAACTGTAGAAAAGGAGGAAGATGACCAGGAGACATCTGGAAGGGACGGCGGAGGACAGTTTAACAGGTGACCTTTGACCTACCTCATACATAATAGATTTGGGTGCATTATGCAATGGCGAGTGTAGTGGAGTGCACTGCACAAGAAGGCATGCATCCCTTATGTTTTATACACAACTAATCCCTATGATGACATAACGTCACCATTTGCTGCGGTGCATTAAATTCATTCTTCATTGCACCTTTTATACTGTATGCAGGTTTAGGACGCATGGCTTTCAAAATAAAAACGATTTTAAAACACATTAGGTACCCAATATATCAAAATGCTGCCTTTACGAGCTCATAATGGGACAGTTTGTGGTTACATAAAAGTGGTAGTTTGCAGGGGTATGAATCCACATCACACTGACAGCGGGTTATCATATTTGGGTTGCCCTATTTAGCTGAGGGTGTCAAAACATTATGAAAAAATAAGTATAATTAATGGGGCACTCATTCCATGTGTCGATTTGTTTTATTTTTTTATATTGTGTTACCCGACTATAAGATGACCCGATATAAAGTTAACTATATACCGTATTTTTCGGACTATAAAATCCTTTCATTTTCTTAATACTCAACAGTGCGCCTTATGACCCAGAATAATTTTGGTTGTGCTTACCGACCTCGAAGCTCGTACGCTATATATGGTGTAATGATGGATGCGACCAGTAGGCTATTTCATCCCAACAAGCCTGTTTCGCAGGTTTCCCTGCTCTTCAGGGGATGAAATAGCCTCTGTGTTTTTTCCCTGACCTAACATATATATATATATATATATATATATATGTGTGTGTATATATATGTTTATGTGTATATATGTATATATATATATATGTATATATATATATATATATATATGTATATATATATATATATATATATATATATATATATATATATATATATATATATATATATACGCAGAAGGGATCTCGGATCCCTTCTGCATTGCCCTCTTTGGTTTTGTCTGCTTCCTCATTCAACATTTACGGTAACACTCAACAGCTAATCTACACACATAGTCACACACATACGCTTTTGGATTTTGTCACACACCATCTATAGTTTATTAGTATTGTTTATTATTATTATATGTATATTTTAACTAAATATATAATGAATCATTGAACATTATTGCCCCCTGGTGTCTGTTGCCATCATCTCCCTCAGTCAAACGCAACACACCCGTCACTACCCCCTACCCCCCCATCTCAACCCGTCCCGTCCCCAGCCCCGCCCACCTCAACCTCCTCATGCTCTCTCAAGGAGAGCATGTCCCAATTTCCAAGCTGCTGTTTTGAGGCAGGTTAAAAAAAATAATGCACTTTGTGACTTCAATAATAAATATGGCAGTGCCATGTTGGCATTTTTGTCCATAACTTGAGTTGATTTATTTTGGAAAACCTTGTTACATTGTTTAATGCATCCAGCGGGGCATCACAACAAAATCAGGCATACTAATGTGTTAATTCCACGACTGTATGTATCGGTATCGGCTGATATCGTATCGGTAATTAATATCGGAATTTCAGAAATCGGCAAAAAAGCCATGATCGGACATCCCTAATATATACATATATATATATATATATATATATATATATATATATATATATATATATATATATATATATATATATATATATATATATATATATATATATATATATATATATATATATCTATATCGGTGGGGAGCCGTCAGAGCCAGCAAGGCCTTCTCTGCTGGCCTAACATAACCAGAAATCATGATCATAATTAAAGATAAAAGTATTTTTTTATTTACTTTCCCTAAATATCGTAAATGATTCATATTCTCTTCATGTCATATTATGCTCCTTCCAGTGCTGTTGTTTTTAGTTTTAGTTTGTATCCAATCAGAATTCAGCTAGCTTATGTTGCCATGCTGTACCAAATCTGCCAAAGGCCTTCAGAATCAACAATGCGGGCGTCCGTGCACTGTAAGGGAACGGGCACATACAGTTGATAGACAGTTGCGACAGCCAATCAGATCACGAGTTGTTGTCAGTAAGGCCTTCTGGCTGGCCCACGTTGAACGTGACATTTAGGCGTCCTGTGATTGGATACTCACCGGGACCGTTAGCGGATGAATTTGAGAACATAGAGTTGAGAGCAACGTTCCCTATAAGGTTGTGCGCCTGTGCAATTGCGCACTGCTCAAGAGTCCTCTGCGCACGACAAATCTATGCCACGCACAAAATCAAATAAAAAGATAAGCGCATAACAATTTTTGACACACGGACACGACAGAGAAAACAGTTTTCGTCATCATTGTTCAAATATTGTAACGTCTATCGAGACGCTTTGAGGACATGAATTCCGTCGATCACTTTACTGAGCAAAACTCTTTATTGTCGGCCATAAACACATCACCAAAACATCAGTAAAAAAAACGATATCTAGCAAAAGTGGTAATTTTCTGCAGTAAAAACCATACCAAAAGCAACTTTGTTATATCAACAGCAGCCGCTTGCTCTTTCTCACTTGCGCTAACACATGCACATATGGCACTTAGCCAGTGATGCGTTTACAGCCACACAAAAAGTTAGACAACTCCAACACCACACATAAAGTGTAATACCAGGTTGTTACACTATGATTTACCAATCAAATGTGTGCTTATTCTAGTGTCATTTATTAGGAATCTTAATTTATAAATATTAATCATGAAATGCTGTTAGTATATTAAATAAATACTAATAAAAATATATTTTTTACAAACAGGAAGTTGCAGGAATGTACACATGATCCCCTGCTTACATCTCATTGTGTAACATGTGAATGTTTTAATGGGAACTAAATGCAATGTCTGAAAGGGGTACAACTTATTTCCAAAGCAGGACCTCCACCCAGACAAAAAATACAGTTCATGAAAAACAATATTTTTTGTTATTGTCATTGTAAGTGGGCCTAAACACTTATATTAGAAAATAACATAATCGAAATGACTGCTGTCATTTGATTATAATAATAAGAGAATGTTGTCTGTCTATCTGCGTTAGCCCTGCGATGAGGTGGGGACTTGTCCAGGGTGTACCCCGCCTTCCGCCCGAATGCAGCTGAGATAAGCTCCAGCACCCCCCGTGACCCCGAAAGGGACAACCGGTAGAAAATGGATGGATGGATGGAGATTGAACTTGTTATTTAGTCAGGTTTGGGACAGGTGTTCTGCTGGTGTAGCCACAGTGTGCACGTCTGATGTTGCTCACCTGGGCTCCACTGAATGCTCAGGGAGTTTTTGCATTTGCTCACACACATGAAAAATTAGAGGGAACATTGCTTAGAACAGGGGTCACCAACCTTTTTGAAACCAAGAGCTACTTCTTGGGTACTGATTAATGCGAAGGGCTACCAGTTTGATACACACTTAAATAAATTGCCAGAAATAGGCAATTTGCTCAATTTACCTTTAACTCTACGTTATTATTAATAATTAATTATATTTATCTTTGTGGGAATACTGATCATCTTAATGATTTCTCACAATAAATATATATAGAAACAGATAAATATCAATATGCAACACTTTATTTTTATATTTTCTCTAAGTGCACATTTTTCAAATGGAACATTTTCAAATGATCACTTCTAAGACAGTCTTGTGAAATCACAATATCCCATTTTAACTAGCTAGCCACTAACATTTTTTAACAAATCATGAATTACTTTGCACCATGTTTGTACAAATAATAACTCATGTAAAATACAAAAGTCAACTCTCAAATTTTTTAATAAATCATGTCACACTTTGAACTGGACACCAAATCTGTTATCTGTTTCTTTGTCAGTTAGTGAAGACCAAGTCTTTAAAATATTTTCTTGGATTTTCAAATTCTATTTGAGTTTTGTCTCTCTTAGAATTAAAAATGTCGAGCAAAGCGAGACCAGCTTGCTAGTAAATAAATAACATTTAAAAAATAGAGGCAGCTCACTGGTAAGTGCTGCTATTTGAGCTATTTTTAGAACAGGCCAGCGGGCTGCTCATCTGGTCCTTACGGGGCTACCTGGTGCCCGCGGGCACCGCGTTGGTAACCCCTGGCTTAGAATATTCCCCTAGTGTCCAAATAACTCTAAATTAAGTCTTTGTTACTTAGAATATGTTCCCCATACTAAAGTGTTACCAAAAACATATAACTTTGTCTTGAATTTGAAATTTTTTAATTTTTCACTAAAGAAGGGTTCGGTGAATGCGCATATGAAACTGGTGGGGTTCGGTACCTCCAACAAGGTTAAGAACCACTGATGTGTGTATATATATATATATATATATATATATATATATATATGTATGTGTGGGGAAAAAAATCACAAGACTATTTCATCTCTACAGGCCTGTTTCATGAGGGGGGTACCCTCAATCGTCAGGAGATCTCCTGACGATTGAGGGTACCCCCCTCATGAAACAGGCCTGTAGAGATGAAATAGTCTTGTGATTTTTTTCCCCACACATACATATATTGCGCTCTACTACGGTATCGAGCACTATTTTTTGGATAACCTTATTAAGACATATATATATATATATATATATATATATATATATATATATATATATATATATATATATATGTGTATATATGTGTATATATATGAATGCGAAGGGTAAAAAAAATCCACCTACAATCTGATACAACTGATATATCACTAAGCTTTAGAACTTTGTTGTGAAAATCTCCTTCCGCGTCTGTCCCTGACACCCGCATTTCAGGCTGGCCGCTCTGGAAACAATCTGTGGAAACGCTCCCCACCCACACTGCTTGGTGCCTCGCCTGAGCTGCTGTGACCTATATTACCATAGTAACTAATTAGATTACCATAGTAACTAATTAGATTGCCATAGTAACTAGTTTGAGTTTGAGTTTGAGTTTGAGTTTATTTCGAACATGCAAGTATACAACATGATACATCACAATCTCCAGTTTCTCTTTTCAACATGTTCGAAAAGGAGTAGGAAGAAGCAAAGCTTATTTAATCCTACCCCTTTTCTTTTACATAACAATTGCTAAAACTTTTGTTCACTTCCTGTTCTCAATTTATTCACAATATACTCCATAAGTAATCACAATAAAATAAGTAAATAAATAATAATTGGTGAAGTAAGTTACATTTCATATGTTGAGATAAGTAAGATTATTTTGTGAGTGAAAGAATGAAAGAATGGATGAGTTAAATAAATTCAAAATGTTTATCATGGTTCTTCTTCTTTGTACTTTGTAAACACTTTAAGTTTGAAGAGTTTCTTGAAGTGGATCATATTAGTACATTGTTTGATTGCTTTGCTTAATCCATTCCATAATTTAATTCCACATACTGATATACTGAAGGTCTTAAGTGTTGTACGTGCATACAAATGTTTTAAATTACATTTCTCTCTAAGATTATATTTCTCCTCTTTTTTGAGAAGAATTGTTGTATATTTTCTTGGGTAGCAGGTTATAGTTTGCTTTGTGTATAATTTTAGCTGTTTGCAAATTCACTATGTCGTAGAATTTCAGAATCTTTGATTCAATAAATAAAGGATTTGTGTGTTCTCTATATCCAACATTATGTATTATTCTAACTGATCTTTTTTGTAACACCGTTAATGAATGAAGTGTACTTTTGTAATTATTTCCCCATATTTCTGCACAATAACTCAGATATGGTAACACTAGTGAGCAGTAGAGAATATGAAGTGATTTTTTGTCTAGAACATGTTTTGCTTTATTCATTATTGACGTGTTTCTTGCTACTTTATGTTGTATATTTTTTACGTGAGATTTCCAGTTCAATTTATCATCAATCATTATACCTAGAAATTTGGTTTCATTTACTCTTTCAATTTCTATTCCGTCTATTTGTATTTGTGTTTGACTTTCTCTTCTACTATTACCAAATAGCATTATTTTAGTTTTACTGAGATTCAACGATAGTCTGTTTTTGTCAAACCATCTTTTTAATTTGTTAATTTCTTCTGTTATTATTTGTAGTATCTTCTGTGTGTTCTCTCCTGAACAAAACGCTGTTGTATCATCCGCAAATAATACTAACTTTAAATCTTTTGTAACTTTACAAATGTCATTTATATATAGATTGAATAATTTAGGTCCTAGTATTGATCCCTGAGGTACACCACAGGATATATTTAGCGTTGTAGAGGTGTGTTCGCCTACCTTCACGTATTGTTTCCTGTTCATTAGATAACTTCTTATCCAGTTTAAGACTAACCCTCTGATGCCATATCGTTCTAGTTTTTTGATTAAAATATTGTGATTAATTGTGTCAAATGCTTTAGTTAGATCCATAAAAACTGCTGCCGCACATTTTTTATTATCTATAGCATTGGTAATTTCTTCTGTAATTTCAATTAAAGCCATCGAAGTTGAAACATTAGCTCTGTATCCATATTGATTTTCTTCGAGTATTCTATTTTTATTTATGAAACTCTCTAATCTGTTTTTCAATGATTTTAGAAAATTGTGGAAGTAAGGAAACAGGTCTATAGTTTGTAAATTTATGTTTGTCGCCAGTCTTGTAAATTGGTGCAACTTTAGCTATTTTCATTTTGTTTGGAAATGTACCTGTTTGAAATGATAGGTTACTAATATACATTAATGGTCCTGAGATCTCATCAATAACCTTTTTTATCGTTTCCATATCAATTTCATTACAATCAGTTGAAGTCTTGGATTTACATTTTTTCACGATTGTAACTATTTCCTCCTGTGTCACATTACTGAGGAACATGGAGTTGGGATTTCGCTCTATGGTATCATTATAGTCCTCAATTGAAACTGGGTCTGGAATCCTTTCTTCCAATTTTGGTCCAATATTTACAAAATAATTATTGAAGCTTTCAACTACTTCCTTATATGTTGTCATTTTTTTTATTTCCGTCTAAGAAGTATTGAGGGTAGTCCCTCTTAGTGCCATTTTTAATAATGCTATTGAGGATGCCCCATGTTGCTCTCATATTAGTTTTGTTCTTGTCCAATAATTCACTGTAATATTCTTTTCTACATAATCGTAGTATGTATGTTAACTTGTTTTTATACTTTTTGTACTTAATTTCTGCCTCTGTAGTTCTTTGTGCTATAAATTTCCTATATAGTGTATTCTTCTTCTTACAAGCATTTTTTAATCCTTTTGTCATCCATGGTTGATTATTCTTTCTCTGCTTATTACTGAGTTGTATTGTTAACTTGTTTTTATACTTTTTGTACTTAATTTCTGCCTCTGTAGTTCTTTGTGCTATAAATTTCCTATATAGTGTATTCTTCTTCTTACAAGCATTTTTTAATCCTTTTGTCATCCATGGTTGATTATTCTTTCTCTGCTTATTACTGAGTTGTATCCATGGACAATGTTTGTTATAAAGTATTATGAACTTGTTTAAGAAATGTTCATATGCTTCATCAACCTCATTTTCATTGTACATATTGTCCCAATCTTGCTTTTGTAGCTCAATTTTGAAAGCAATCATCCTCTTCTCTGTGCACAGTCTTCGAAATGTCCTTTTGTCTTCCATGTTCTTCTTGTAGTTTCCATCATATATTGTAAAAACTGGCAGATGATCACTAACATCGGTTATAAGTAGACCACTTGTAGTGTTATTATCAAAATCATTGGTAAAAATATTATCAATAAGCGTGGCACAGTGTCCTGTAATTCTGCTTGGCTTTGTGATTTTAGGATATAAACTGATGCTGTACATTGTATCAATGAAGTCATCAATAGACTTTTGCTTGTTAGGGTTCAATAAGTCAATATTAAAGTCACCACATAGGAAAATTATTCTTTGCCCATTGTCCATGTAAGTAGCCTTGATCCATTCTTCAAATGTTTCTATACTTGACTTAGGTGATCTATATATACAACTGATGAATATGTTTTTGCTTTTTTCCTGACATATTTCAATTGTTATACATTCTAAAATATTATCTATAGCAAATGACATGTTTTTTACCACTTTGTAGTTCAGGTTCTTCATCACGTACACAGCTACTCCTCCTCCATTTTTGTTGTTTCTGTTGATGTAGTTTAGTTCATATCCATCCAGATCAAAATCTATTCCTTTTTTATCATCAATCCATGTTTCCGTGACAGCAATCACTTTGAAGGGTTCGTTGATGTGTTCCAAAAAGTTCTTAATATTGTTGTAGTTTGCATACAAGCTTCTGCTATTAAAATGAATAATTGACAATTTGTTATCACATTTAATGTTGCTGTTATATTGATCATCCGTATAATAAAAACAATTATTACTGAAGTGGGAGAAAAAATTTGTATCTGGATCTATATCATTTTCCAAATCCTGATTTTTGTGATCTTTGTTGCAGAAATTTTTTAGTTCCATGTTTTCTTGTTCAACAATCTTTGATGTTGTTTCAATAATCTCTATAAGTGTAGGTGGATGCAATCCTGAATCTAGGTCTTCTTGTTTAGTCGTTCCTTGGAACATAGTAGTGTTGATGCTGAATTTAGGTGCTTGTTTTCTGTCAGAGTTCATTATCATCGTTGTTGTGGAAGCTGTGTAAACTTAAAAAATTGTCCAGGTCCTTGATGTCTTGGACAGCAAGTACTCTTGCTTCTGGACCTCCATTCAGCTTGATGTAGATTTTACAGTTGGCGCTCCAAGTTCCCTGGATTTTTCCCTGCTTTCTCAAGTCGCGTGCTTTCTTGGCAATTCCAGCATTACGTTTTGTGAGATGCTCATTCATGTACACATTTGTTCCCTTCCGCTTCTTTCCCTGTCTCAGCAATGCCATTTTAGATTTTCTGTTTACAAGTTTCACGAGCACGACTGGAGTGGCGTTGTTGTTTCTTCCGTTCAGTGGGATGCATGTTTCGATGGTATTAATATCAATTTCAATTTCTTTTGATTGCAGAAAGTTGACCACTTGCTGTTCTGCTGAGACCATATCCATTTCATCTGGTTCACCTTCATTATTCACAGCTTTCGCATAGGATCTTGGTTTAATTCGGTGCCCTGTCACGATGATATCATTCATCCGTTTATCCTGATCCATTCCATCTATGATATTCTTCAGCATGTTGTTGTCTTCTTGAAGGATCTTTATTTGTTTGCCCATTTCAGTGGCTTCATTATTTCTGATGGTTTTGTGAGATTGCAGACTTTCTATACATTGCTGCAGACTTTTCACATCTTGTCTGTGTTCTTCTTTCATTTCTTTCATTTCTTCTTTCCATCCCTCCATCATGTAGTTCCATTTTTCTAACATCATGTAGTTCCATTTTTCTAACATTTCTTCTTTAAAATCATGGAGTATTTTTTGTATCCATTCTTGATTCCCATCATGTCCTGTGTCCAGCCTCAAATCTTGTTCAGTCTTTCCTTTACCTTTTTTCATCGCGGCAGTCGATGATGTCAGTGCCTCTTATGTCTTAACGGCAGTTACTTCTTTAGCAACTTGCGGTACTTTTCACTTGTTTTTTCAACAATTTCGTACCTTGCGCCGTTCAGAGATCAATTTTGGGTGTCAGCCTGTCAACTTATATCACTCTGCGACGTCGGAATCACTTTAAAACAGCTGTAAACTCGCCGTAGCTTTTGGTTGCCAGGCAACCGCTTTGAACTGCGGCAAGGCGCCGTTGGCTTGAGGCTAACGGCTCTTCCAACTCGCCTTATTTCAGCGTTTCTGTGCCTCTCAACTGACCAATATCAGATCGAAGATGCCAGGTGACTCTCCTGTGGCTGTGATCACAAATCAGTGGTCAAAATCTTCAGATTTAACAAAAACTCCGGTAGCAGAATCGGAGCCTTTTTCTTTTGCGTCCTTTCTCATTGACAGGAAGTGACGCAGTATATCATGAAAAAGCGCAGATTCCGACCATTGAAATCCTTTGTGTAGTTCAAGACTTACGGTCATTTGAAAACATCACTGCACATCATAATGGCAGCTACAGTTTCGATTTTAAAGATTTAATAAAAATTTGGGGGAATGTCCGGCGGTCCAGATTGAAAAGCTTAACGGCCCCGATCTGGTGTAAGGAGTCTTTATCTCTGCTTGTTCTTGCAGCCAGTGTCCCTAGTTGCATATTCATGATCTGCATGTTGCGGCTCAATGGAGGCGGCGTGGAAGTCACGCAGAGCCTCATGCTGACTGCGTCTCTATTAAGCGTTCTGTCTTTGCCTGCCCAAGCATTCTAATACCGCTTGTTCACCACCCTGGAAAACACTCTTTTTGTTGCTCGTTGTCATTTGGCCATTGTTTTAGGGGAGGAAGGAATAGGAAGACAATGAAGCTGAGTCGGGATCTGTCAAACCTGGTGGTCTTCACCAACTCTGTGGCCTCACAGGAGTGTTTGAACGAAGGTGAAAGCCAACACCTGCAAGATAATAGTGACGCCCGCAATTTTAAAGTCTTAATACGCTTCACCCGTGTTTGTTTTCAGGTACACCCGGTGACGTCCTGTCATTCAGCGAGACCAGAGCCCAGTCTCTGGTTAATCACAGAGCGGAACAGTTCCTGGCGTTCAATCAGAGGCAGCTGTCACGAATCTATCCCTCGGCGTACCGCATTGACTCGTCCAATTTCAACCCCCAGTTCTATTGGAACGTTGGCTGTCAGCTGGGTAAGACCGCCGCCTGTCCGCCGGCCTGGAGACAATACAAACACGCCGCTTCCACTTTGGACTTGTACTTAAATGTAAAATGTGTTGGTATTGGCTTTTTTCCACACCCAACTCATCCAAACGTGTCTATTTTAGTTGTGTGCCCAGAGAAGAGAGAAAAAAATAACTTAACCTAAACTGTTCTCTTCTCAAATTTGAAAAGCTTAAAATAGTCTTGCACTGAAAAATTAATAAGCATTGATAATTGCCACATCATTGGATGATTTAACAAAGCTGATATAGTATTCTAATTTGTCATATTCCACCCATTTTTTTCGTTTGCCTTATTTTCTCACATTCATCCGATTCAGACAATGGCATTCTCAAAATGTTCCAAAAATTTCCACGTTTCCAGGAATAAATTTTTGCCCATTTAGGCAATTTTTCAAACATCCTCATTTCCCACAATTTTCAACCTATTTCACACCTTCCACTCAGGACATTAAAATCGAATATTTATTACCGAAAAATGGCCAGATTTCCCACTTTTTGTCTATTATAAACTGTTACTACTTCCACATTTTGATGATTGGTTCAAACAGTTCCAAACCAAAGTAAAAACAAAACTGCTCCTTGGTAATGTTAGTCAATTGCTAGCATGCTAATGTCAGCTAACTCTTTAGCAAATTTCCCTGGTATACGCCTCAGAGTCAAACATTTTGTTACTTGACGCATACTAATTGTTAGCATGCTAGTTGCTTTTGCTCATTTTGCATGTTTACACCTCAGAGTCAAATATGTTGTTAACCTTTAGCACGCTAGTTTCTGTTTGTTAATTTTACTGGTATACACCTTCGACTCAAATATATTATTTTACGCATGCTAATTGTTAGCATGTTGGTTGCTTTTGCTCATTTTGCATGTGTACACCTCAGAGTCAAATATTTTGTTATATTCCGAATGTTAACTTTTAGCATGCTAGTTTCTTTTTGTTAATTTTACTGGTATACACCTTCGACTCAAATATATTATTTTACGCATGCTAATTGTTAGCATGCTAGTTGTTTTTGCTCATTTTGCATGTTTACACCTCAGAGTCAAATATTTTGTTAACTTTTAGCATGCTAGTTTAATGTAGTTTATTTTACTGGTATACACCTTCGACTCAAATATATTATTTTACGCATGCTAATTGTTAGCATGCTAGTTGCTTTTGCTCATTTTGCATGTTTATACCTCAGAGTCAAATATTTTGTTAACCTTTAGCATGCTAGTTTCTTTTTGTTAATTTTACTGGTATACACCTTCGACTCAAATATATTGTTATTTTATGCATGCTAATTGTTAGCATGCTAGTTGTTTTTGCTCATTTTGCATGTGTACACCTCAGAGTCAAATATTTTGTTATATTCCGAATGTTAACTTTTAGCATGCTAGTTTATTTTTGTTAATTTTACAGGTATACACCTTCTACTCAAATATATTGTTATTTTACGCATGCTATTTGTTAGCATGCTAGTTGCTTTTGCTCATTTAACATGTTTACACCTCAGAGTCAAATATTTTGCTAACTTTTAGCATGCTAGTTTAATGTACTTTATTTTACTGGCATACACCTTCGACTCAAATATATTATTTTACGCATGCTAATTGTTAGCATGCTAGTTGCTTTTGCTCATTTAGCATGTTTACACCTCAGAGTCAAATATTTGGTTAACTTTTAGCATGCTAGTTTAATGTACTTTATTTTACTGGCATACACCTTCGACTCAAATATATTATTTTACGCATGCTAATTGTTAGCATGCTAGTTGCTTTTGCTCATTTTGCATGTTTACACCTCAGAGTCAAATATTTTGTTAACCTTTAGCATGCTAGTTTCTTTTTGTTAATTTTACTGGTATACACCTTCGACTCAAATATATTGTTATTTTATGCATGCTAATTGTTAGCATGCTAGTTGTTTTTGCTCATTTTGCATGTGTACACCTCAGAGTCAAATATTTTGTTATATTCCGAATGCTAACTTTTAGCATGCTAGTTTATTTTTGTTAATTTTACAGGTATACACCCTCTACTCAAATATATTGTTTTTTTACGCATGCTTATTGTTAGCATGCTAGTTGCTTTTGCTCATTTTGCATGTGTACACCTCAGAGTCAAATATTTTGTTTTATTCCGAATGTTAACTTTTAGCTTGCTAGTTTATTTTTGTTAATTCTACTGGTATACACCATCGACTCAAATATATTATTTTACACATGCTAACTTTTGCTCATTTTGCCAGTACACACCCAAGAGTTAAATATTTTGTTACTTGACGCTATTTGGCAAGCATGCTAACTGGTAGCATATCAGTTTGGCTTCAGCTTTTTAGCATTAACATGCAATTTCGAACAAAATTGCATTTTGTCATTACTGCAAATGTTCCAATTAATGCATTTTATTTAACTGTCCATCAAGCCTCCAACAACTACTAGGGTCTCTTATTAACTCCAGGTAAAATATTGTCATTAACGGCTGTGGCTGTAGGTAACCTCCTGATGTATTTGTTTTGATTACCTCCACAAGAGGGCACTAGCTGCATTAGTATCATGAGTGTTCAGCATTATCTACCTCTGCATGCACTTTAAAATGATACCTGTGCTATTCAGCTGTTGGTATAAAAGTCTTACACTTGTAAAGTTGTTTACAAGGAATACATTAGCAGTATTATTGCTGACTGAGCAGTTTTTTTTCCCTTAGCGCTTTTATAACATTGTGTGTTGTACAACATCCTGGAGCCTATCTCATACTTGTTCATAAATGACCAAGTGGTCAAAGAGAGACATATTTTCTCTCCCACTTTCCCAAAGCATTAGTCACTCTAGTATAACTACAACATTGCAGTAGTAACAGCAACACTTTTCTTTTCAGTGGCCCTGAACTACCAGACGGAGGGCAGAATGATGCAGCTTAACAGATCGAAGTTTATGGTGAATGGAGGTAGTGGCTATGTCCTCAAGCCCCCACCCATGTGTAAAGGTAACAGCTCTACACTATTTACATGTCATTAGGGGGATCAAATAGAGACTTAAGATGGGGGTAGTGTTGTAACGATACCATTATTTTGGTACCGGTACTAAAATTATTTCGGTACTTTTCGGTACTTTTCTAAATAAAGGGGACCACAAAAAAATTGCATTATTGGCTTAATTTTAACAAAAAATCTTAGGGTACATTACACATATGTTTCTTGTTGCAGTTAAGTCCTTAAATAAAATGGTGACCATACTAGACAACTCGTCTTTTATTAGTAAGTAAGCAAACAAAGGCTCCTAATTAGTCTGCTGACGTATGCAGTGACATACTGTGTAATTTTCCATTCTATTATTTTGTCAAAATTATGAGAGACAAGCTGTAAAAATGGATCATTAATCCACTTGTTCATTTACTGTTAATATCTGGTTATTTTCTGTTTTAACATGTTTTATCTACACTTCTGTTAAAATGTAATAATCACTTATTCTTCAGTTGTTTGGATACTTTACATTAGTTTTGGATGATACCACACATTTGGGTTTCGATCCGATACCAAGTAGTTACAGGATCATACAATGGTCATAATTTAAGTCTTCATGTGTCTAGGGACATATTTACAGAGTTTATAAAGATAATATGAATTTTAAAAAGGAAAAAAGATTTTGTGATGCTAAAAAATATCGATGTAATCATAGTAGTATCGACTAGCTACGCTCCTGTACTTGGTATCATTACAGTGGATGTCGGGTGTAGATCCACAAATGGCATTTGTTTACATTGTGACGCCGGTGAGCTACGGTGTGTAGTGAAGCATGTTTAGCTATTCCTCATCCTGCAGGGATGATACTTGTAAGAAACGTACTTTATTTGTCGCCATGGAGACGAGGATTAGTGATTTAGAAGTAACTAAAACACTGCCGACTGCGGATGGACCCTAGCTGCTAGCGAGCTAGCCATGTCTTAAAGCATCTATCTCTTCTTGAGGGCGTTTCAGTGTTGTAACTTCACCTCACTGAGCTGCCACCTTACCGTGGTAGAGGAGTTTGCGTGTCCCAATTATCCTAGGAGCTATGTTGTCCGGGGGCTTCCATGCCCCCTGGTAGGGTCTCCCAAGACAAACAGGTCCTAGGTGAGGGATCAGACAAAGAGCAGCTCGAAGACTTCTATGGAAATACAAGAACCGAGACTCAGATTTCCCTCGCCCGGACGCGGGTCACCGGGGCCCCCCTCTGGAGCCAGGCCCGGAGTTGGGGCACGATGGCGAGCGCCTGGTGGCCGGGTCTGTCCCCATGGGGCCCGGCCGGGCACAGCCCGAAGAGACAACGTGGGTCCCCCCTCCAATGGGCTCACCACCAACGTTTCCTCTAAGGTGGGCACCTGCGCAATGGCGCACTGCTCACGTGTCCTCTGCGCACAGCAAATCTATGCCGCGCAAAAAATCAAATCCCACTCTAAAAATAGTTTGTTTTGTATGATTTTGCAATGCAACTGTGAGTAACAGGTGACGAAAGGCGGCCACAACAGGTTAAACAATGTTTGTCAACACTTAAATTATTGTAACGTCTGTGGAGACACTTTAAGGAATTCCATCGGTCCCTTTATTTAGCAAAATTGTTCGTCGGCCATAACCACACCAAAACAATGTGTAAAGTACTTTTATCTAGCAAAACTGGTCGTTGTCTACCGCACAAACCAAGCCAAGCAACTCTTTGTCATCTGTTGTATCAACAGCAGCCGCTTGCTCTCTCTCACCTGCACCAACACATCAGTTCAGGCCTCCGTCAGTCGTAACGACTATGGAAACTGCGCCAGTCCAGAGGTCAAGTTTAAACTCAGCAACAACGCCTGCTGTGGCTGATGAGTCTTCCCGTTGTTGTTTCCACGCTATGACACGAGGCTGGAGTGACCTCTCCAGGGCACAAGCCAGGGCAGAGTAGTATGGAGGTCAAGCTGTTGCCCATGCAGCAGGACCCCCCTCTTCACACTGATGATGGATCCAAAGGAGCAGCAAGAGCTGGTACAATTTGGCACCAAGGAGTTGCCAGTGCACCGCTGTAGCCAGCAGTGGACCACCTTAGGGACTCTGTCTCCGGATTTTTCCTCAGGGTTTACTCCCAAAGCCTTCCCCTAGAAAGGTATGCCACAAGGCAGGGGCGGTTTTGGATCGGAGTTTACCTTCTCCTAGATGGGTCGCCTTACTGGGCTGACGGGTCCAATCTACCCATGCGGCAGGTTGTACTGGGTTATATTTTACCAGTAGCAGGGCTAAGACCTGACCTGACAACGCACCAACACATACACTATGGCAATTAGCCACTGGTGCGTTTATGGCCACACAAAAAGTTGGACAACTCCAACTTTACACGTAAAGTGTAAATTTCAGGTCGTTTTACTATGACTCCTCAATCAGTGTGCTTATTCTACTGTCATTTGTTAAGAATGTTATTTTTTGGATATTAATCATGAAATTATGTTACAGGACTACATAATTGCTAATAAAAATATTTATTATACGTACAGAAAGTTAATAAACACTTCATCTCATGCAACATGTAAATGTTTTAAGTAGAACTAAATGTGATCTCTGAAAGAGGTACACAATCTTTCCAAAGCAGGACCCCCACCTCTGTTCCCTCTAATTTTTCATGTGTGTGAGCAAACACACAAACACTCTGAGCATTCAGTGGAATACAGACGTGCACACTGTGGTCATACTAGCAGCACATTTGTCTCAAACCTGACATAACAATTTAAATGTCTTATTATTATTATAATCAAGGGACAGTAGTCAATTTCAAGAGCATATTTTCTAATATATGTGATTTGGCCCACTTAGATGTTTTTTTTTAAATCAGCTATGCACTATAGTATTTTATGCCTGGGTGGGGGTCCTGCTTTGGAAAGATTGTGTACCCCTTTCAGAGATCACATTTAGTTCCCCTTAAAACATTCACATGTTGCATGAGATGAAGTGTTTATTAACTTTCTGTCCGTAAAATAAATATTTTTATTAGCAATTCTGTAATCTACTAGACATCATTTCATGATTAATATCCAAAAATGTACATTCTTAATAAATGACAGTAGAATAAGCACACATCTGATTGAGGAGTCATAGTATAACGACCTGGAATTTAAACTTTGTTTAGGTGTTGGAGTTGTCCAACTTTTTGTGGGGCCATATACGCACCAGTGGCTAATTGCCATAGTGTATGTGTTGGTGCAGGTGAGAGAGAGAGTAAGCGGCTGCTGTTCAAATAACAGATGACAAAGAGTTGCTTTTGGCTTGGTTTGTACGGTGACTAGTTTTGCTAGATAGAAGTATTTTACACATTTTTTGGTGTGGTTATGGCCGACAAACAATTTCGCTAAATAAAGGGACCGATGGAATTCCTTAAAGTGTCTCCACAGACGTTACAATAATTTAAGTGTTGACAAACATTGTTTTATCTGTTGTGGCCGGCTTTCGTCACCTGTTACTCACAGTTGCATTGCAAAATCATACAAAACAAATGATTTGTTTATTTTGTTTACAGTGGGATTTGATTTTGTGCGCGGCATAGATTTGCTGTGCGCAGAGGACGCGTGAGCAGTGCGCAATTGCACAGGCGCGCACCTTAGAGGGAACGTTGACCCCCCACCCAGGCATAAAATACTATAGTGCATAGCTGATTAAAAAAAAACAATATCTAAGTGGGCCAAATCACATATATTAGAAAATTATCTCTTGAAATTGACTACTGTCACTTGGTTATAATAATAATAAGACATTTAAATTGTTATGTCAGGTTTGAGACAAATGTGCTGCTGGTATGACCACAGTGTGCACGTCTGTATTCCACTGAATGCTCAGGGTGTTTGTGCGTTTGCTCACACACATGAAAAATTAGAGGGAACATTGCTCACCACCTACAGTAGGGGTCATAGAGGTCGGGTGCAATGTGAGCTGGGCGGCAGCCGAAGGCAGGGCACTTGGCGGTCCGATCCTCGGCTACAGAAGCTAGCTCTTGGGACGTGGAACGTCACCTCGCTGGGGGGGGAGGAGCCTGAGCTAGTGCGCGAGGTGGAGAAGTTCCGGCTAGACATATTCGGACTCACTTCGACGCACAGCAAGGGCTCTGGAACCAGTTCTCTCGAGAGGGGCTGGACTCTCTTCCACTCTGGCGTTGCACGCAGTGAGAGGCGACGGGCTGGGGTTCACAGAAGGAAACAAACAGAGCATCTTCCGTGCGCTTATATTAATTAAGTTAAAGCTAAAGTACCAATGATTGTCACACACACACTAGGTGTGGTGACATTTGTCCTCTGCATTTGACTCATCCCCTTGTTCACCCCCTGGGAGGTGAGGGGAGCAGTGGGCAGCAGCGGTGCCGCGCCCGGGAATCATTTTTGGTGATTTAACCCCCAATTCCAACCCTTGATGCTGAGTACCAAGCAGGAAGGTAATGGGTCCTATTTTTATAGTCTTTGGTATGACTCGGCCGGGGTTTGAACTCACAACCTACCGATCTCAGGGCGAACACTCTAACCACTAGACCACTGAGTAGTACACTAATTATTGAGTGATGCATACATTAAATGTGTTGTATCTCACCTCCCCTGCAGGCACTTTCAACCCATTTAGTGACGACCCACTTCCAGCTTACCCCAAGAAACAGCTCCTTCTTAAGGTCATTAGTGGACAGCAGCTGCCCAAACCTCCTGATTCCATGCTGGGGGACCGTGGGGAGGTACACACACACACACACACACACACACACACACACACACACACACACACACACATTTTATACAGTCATTATTTTAGCCTCCAGACATGGGCAATGGGCAAACATGCAAACAAATCTGAATTAAAGCCAACATTCATGTTTATAAACACAATGCCAGTTGTTTACTGATGTTGTTGACAATAACGTGCAATAAATAAACACAAAATGTCATAATGGACACTTCATTAGGTACACATGCACAATTAATTTAAAGCTAATATTTCGGCCTTTACAAAATTAAGTAAATAACATTGCAATTTTGAGTGAACCATCAAATAAATAGTGATGGATTTATTCAATTTTATATTACATACCATACATGTATATTTCATATTTTTACTTGTTTATGTATTTCAATTGCGCGCATGGTTGCGGTTGGCGTGACCCCAGGACGCAGAGACAGGAGGCGTTTCAGCCAGAAGAAAAATAATACAGGTCACACAAACGGCAAGGTGAGACATGAACATAAGACAATGAACCAGCAACGAGAGGCAGGCGATACTGTTGGATAAACAGGAAGCTGAGCAAAAATAAGAGCGCAGACCGCCACATCAACATTCTAATTTATTCTTAATTTAATTAGATAATTAAAAAATGTTTACTTGTTAATTTCAGTAACTTTACTTAGTTGCATGTGATGAGCAAAATGCCATTACGTTTGTAAAGGTGCAATAATTGATGACACTCCATCATTAGATTTAGCAGGTGTACCTAATGTTGTGTCCGGTGTTGCTTGTTTTGCTCGAGCGCTGCAAAAAAGAGTGACAGGAAAACAAATCACAACTCAGGTTGCTTGATTTTTAACTGTTCATTTTGTCAATTCCAATCGATTTGAACAGATTATTGATCCATTTGTGGAAGTGGAGATTATCGGCCTGCCTGTTGACAGCTGCAAGGAACAGACGCGAGTGGTTGATGACAACGGTAAGAACAAACACACAAGAGTAATTTATCTTTTTTCATTTTCATTCACTTCACATGACTCTTAGTCCCTGCATGTAATTCATCTCTTTGGCCTTTTTCAGCCATATTGTGTGTGTTGCATCATTTGGCTCATGACTTTAGGTTTTATAATGCTTTGATATTATGTTCCAGCCTTTTCACTCTGTGCTATGTGACCTTTTGAGGCTATTACCTTTAAATCATTCCATGCACCAACAACACCCGCCTTGTTTTCTAATCCATTACAACAGGCTGTGTGTAGTGTACACTGTACTAAATAGATATAAATATAGATAGAGATATAATCCACGATATTTAATGCTTTGGAGTGTGCTGCATTGGTGGGATCAACTAATTACCGTATTTTCCGGACCAGAGGGGCGCACCGGATTATAAGGCGCACTGCCGATGAGTGGGTCTATTTTCATACAAAAGACACACCGGATTATAGGGCGCATTAAAGGGCTCATATTAGGATTTTTTTTTTTCTAAATGTAAAACACTTCCTTGTGGTCTACATAACATGTAATGGTGGTTCTTTGGTCAAAATGTTGCATAGATTATAATGTTTTACAGATCATCTTCAATCCGCTTTCTGTCAGTCGCTTCAGGATGCGCTGTTTTGTGGGCGGTCTTAATTACGTGTGTCACCTTTGGCAGCGTCTTCTCCCCGTCATCTTTGTTGTAGCGGTGTAGCGTGCAAGGACGTGTGTGGAAGATAGGTCAAAAGATGGAGGTAACTGTTTTAATGACATTCAGACATTACTTCAATCAATAACAGAGCAGCATCTCCTCATCCGTGGCTCACTAGTGCAACAACAACGCGGGAAATGTGTCCCGTGAAAAACCGTCCGACCGGAACTCTCTAATAACTAAAGTTCCTTGGGTGAATAATGTAAACTCACTACACCGGTATGTTTTAGCGCTTTCATGGCGAGTTTACTGACAGATATAAGTAAGAACTTTACACTACTTTATACTAGAAATGGCAATAGTAGAGGATGAATGTCCCATAACGAGAAGATAGAGAAAAAGAAGAAGCTTATTGATTTCGGTGTCGCCACGGACTACAAAAGCGGACGCGCGCAAATTCTGCCAAATACAGATTAGCAGGTACCAGAAGGTAAGAAAAGTTGCTTTTGCATAATATTGCGAAACAAAACGCCAGATATTATGTCTTACCTTATACACACACCATAATAATACTCGTATGTTGAAGCACAGTACAATCCATCAAGCGGTGCGGCTTCATAGCTTACCAAAGTCGTACTAAAACATTTTGATAGATTTTTGAGAACCGTGTGTAATGTTCTTTATTTTCAATGCAACATATTACATTGTGGTGTTGTTTACTCGAGTCATATTGCAAACTACACGTATCTCTTATGTGTGACTGCCATCTACTGGTCACCATGTAACAAATAAAATAGCTTCGAGGTCGGTAAGCACAACCAAAATGATTCCGTACATTCGGCGCACCGGGTTATAAGGCGCACTTTTGAGTGTTGAGAAAATGAAAGGATTTTAAGTGCGGCTTATAGTTGGAAAAATACGGTAAACAGAGCGCCTCCCTTCATGTCTCGCTAGATGAGGACACCCAACAGGGGTACAGGAAAAAGCTCCCATGGGGAATAGTTACCAAGTGTCAGAAAGCTGAAAGTGCACTTTACAGACACTTTAAAAGTTTCAAATATTTTTGAGTCATTTAAATATTCACACACATTTTAAGTCAATAAGCCAGTGATGCATGACTGTGCATTTGGGGCAGGCAAGATGGCGGTGTTTTTCTTTTTCTCCCAATAGGTTTTTTACAATAAATACAGAGTATTGTTTTTTTTTTTTTATAAGCCGAAGAATATACATTTATTTCAGTTGCCCAGCTCACACGCACTAAATGGCACGAAGCAAAATATTTTGCATGTATAATATATAGTCCCTAAAAAATGTAAATAAAAAAATTTAAATGACAAAACAGTAGTAATTTTAAAAATTGGCACATTCCGTCTTATTTTCTTAAACTTTAAAAATACAGTCAGCTAAATACATGGGTAGCCCCAATTTGGAATTAAAAAAAAAACAAGAAACTTTGCAAAAAATTTTCATAGTTACATAATCGTGATATATGTGCAGTGATTTTGTTTTTTGTTTTTTCTAAGGCTAAATTGTATAGTCACTTAGAAATTACAATAACAAATATTAATTCAGACAACTGGCACGCTGTTTTCTATTTTTTCTTGTTTTAGCTTTACAAATACAATTAGCTAAGAAGATAGAAACAAGATACAAAAATAAATTACATTTTATAATTTACCCTGAATCACAATTTCAAAAAAGGTGAAGTGAATTATATGTATATAGTGATTTTTTCTCTAAATACTCAAAAGTGCTTTACATAGTGAAACCCATTATCTTTAAGCTACATTTAAACCAGCGTGGGTGGAACTGGGTGTAGGTGGAATCAAACCTGGAACCTTCAAGTTGGTGGCACGGCCACTCTACCAACTAAACCACACCGCCCCCAAAAAGACAAGTTTTTTCTCATGATTCCTTTTTTAATATTATATATATATATTAATATTAAATGCATCGACTTTGTTTGTTGTAAAAAACAAAATTGTATTTTTAACATAGACATGAATAGGTAAAAAGTAAAAACTAAATTGGTTTCTAAAGCCAAATTATAGTTGGGTTTTTTTAAAGAGGAAAAAACAAAACAACGAAAATTGATTTTATTAATTCAGTCTAAATCACAATAAAAAATACTTTACATTTTATTCATCATGGTTAATTTATTGATGATATTTTATGCATGGTTTTTGTTTATTGTAAAGAACAAAGTTGCATTCTCAACATGGGTGTAAATAGGTTTAAATAAAGAACTAAATAGGTTTCTAAACCTAAATTATATAAAAAAAAGAAATTTAGAAATGAAAATAATTATGAAGTCATTCAATTGTCTTATTTATTTTTTTAGCTTTAGAATTACACTTTACAGTTAGCTCAAAAATAGAAGATTGTCAAAACAAAAGACAGTAGAAGACAAAACAATGTAAATCTTTTTTTTTTCTTTAAAGAGGAAAAAAAGTTAAAAAAAAAAGGAAATACATTTGATTAATTTTCCCTAAATCACAATAAAGAAAAATACTTAGTCACCATTTTTTCTCATGGTTCCTATATTGTGGCTTTGTATGCATTGATTTTGTTTGTTGTAAAAAACTAAGTTGTATTCTCATAATAGACACAAGTAAGTACAAAGTAAAAATTAAATAGGTTTCCAAAGCTAAAATTAGAGTCTCCTAGAATGTAAAATAACAAATGTAAATTAAAAAAAAATATATATATATACAATTAGCACATTCCTCTCTTTTTTTCTTTTAGTTTTGCAAATACAATAAAATAAATAAAATAAAATGTAGATCACCAATACAAAGGACAGATGAAGACAATAAATGTAAACATTTTTAAAAGAGAGACAATATCAAATATATTTTTCTTAATCTACCCTTAAAGGGGAACTGCAAGTTTTGCCTATCATTCACAATCATTAAGAAAGACATGACGACGGATGGATTAAAAAAAAAAGCATTCTAAATATGAAATAAACATGAATAATGTCATGATCCGTTGCCCGGATCATGTTTTGTTTAGTTAAACAAAACATGATCCTAGTTCTGTTTCAGCACCCCTGGGTTTGTGTTTTCTTGGTTGCCATGGGTGCTGATTATTTTCACCTGCCTCTGATCAGTGTTTGGGACACTCACCTGCTCCCGGGCACTGATCAGACAGCTATTTAGTCCTGCTTTTCGCCACACTCAGTTTGGCTGCCCTGTTTGCTTCACGCACCAGTTACAGTTACGACCGAGGATTCTTGCTTCTTGTTTTCTATGCAAAGCTTTTCCATTAGCTTTGCCATAGCTTCCCGTGCAAAAGGCACACTTGTGTGTTAATTTGTATTTTTCTGCATTTTTTGTATTCTGGACTGATTTATGAAGAATAAATCATTCTCCTACCTGCACAGTGCCTCCAGAGTCCCGTCTGCATCTTCGGGAAACGACCAGCACATTAAAGTTAAAAAGTTAAAGTACCAATGACTGTCACACACACACACTAGGTGTGGTGAGATTATCCTCTGCATTTGACCCATCACCCTGGGAGGTGAGGGGAGCAGTGAGCAGCAGCAGTGGCCGCGCCCAGGAATCATTTTGGTGATTTAACCCCCAATTCCAACCCTTGATGCTGAGTGCCAAGCAGGGAGATAATGGGTACCATTTTTATGACTCGGCCGGGGTTTGAACTCGCGGTCTACCGATCTCAGGCCACTGAGCACCCAACCGTAACAAATAAAAGTCCCCTTACAGCGCAGCCAATGTGAGCGCCACTATTCCGCCCATAAAATCCGATAAATAACTATTCAAAAAGCACCAACAATACTCAATTTACATTTTGTGTCTTGAATATTAACCAAGTATTAGTGATATTATTATTATAAACGCAAACTATTTAGAACGGCGCCTACGTTTACATCATCGAGTCTCTTGCTGCCACCTCGCTTCCTTGCTCCATGTAAGTTTATTGTATATATAAATCATGCATCTCACCTGAAAAATAGATGGCTGAGAATATAATCCGAGAAGTTGGGCCACTTTGACAGACGTTTCGGACCTGGAACTGGCGAGGACGACAGGAAAAGCGCTTGTCATTGAGTATATATTTGCCTTTTCCGTAGGTTTCAACCCTGTCTGGGAGGAGACCTTGTCCTTTACGCTACACATGGCTGAGGTGGCTTTGGTGCGTTTCCTGGTCTGGGACCATGACCCCATCGGAAGGGACTTTATTGGGCAACGGACTGTTGCCTTCAGCAGCCTCATGCCTGGTTTGTTTTGATTCTTCATTGTTTGCATGTGAAAATGTGAACATTTAAACTCTAGAGTGAGGATGCTCATTGTCAAATAGTCACTGCCGGGCCCATCATGGCTTTAATAGGTAACCCAATCAGACAGGAGATGCTGTTTCGTCTTAAGGCTTGGACAGTGTCGTGGCTACAGGGTGGATCTATGTGTTCAGCTGATTTCTTTGACATCTTGTCGTGGCAGGCTATTTCTGGTGATTTCTTGGACCAACTCTCTTTTTAAATCTCTCACCAGGATACAGACATGTCTACCTAGAGGGTCTTACTGAGGCGTCCATCTTTGTGCATGTGTCAGTGCATGACGTCTACGGCAAAGTAAGTATGAAGCTGGTGTTCGAGTTCTGGAAAGAAAGCCCTGAGGGTATGCACTTTCTTTAAAACTGTGCCTATCCACTTGGATCCTTTGTCTTTCTAGTGGAGTCCTCTAGTGCTGAATCCCAGCTTTACCATAATGCACTTTCTAGGATCTAACAAGGTATCTGAATGCCTTCAGCTTTGTGTGGTGCTGTACCAACTTCTAAATGCATGACTACTAAATGCAGTTTCTGTTCATCTTAAATTGTGTTTTTGTGCGACACTAACCCCCGAGTCACATGAAGCATGCAAGGTTTTATTATTTTGCATGCTTGCATAACCCACAAAGGCCTTTCACTTGTGTTGCCGCGTATCTAAAGACATAAGGGGGCCATCTATTGGCAGTACCTATAAATGCATGTAAATACAGTACACCAGGGGTCCCCAACCTTTTTTGCACCAGGGACCGGTTTAATGTAGGCATTATTTTCACGGACCGGCCTTCCACGTGTGGCACACAGATATAGCAAATAAGTGCATGAAAAATGAATACATGAAAAAACTCACCATAATATTCAATTAGTAGGAGCCCCTAGCCTTTTTCCTTTGCAAAAAAGCTCTCCATAGACTTTAGTTTTTTCCAAATTTTTGCTAGTAGTAGGCTTTGTTTTGGCTTTAGTATCTGATGGGTTATAGGTGATACATCACATTCAAGGACAAGAGCATGGATATATAAGAATGCTAGAAATACTATACATTAGTTCTAATAGATTTCTGTGGGTTACTATTTCCATTCTAAAACTTATGTATTCATATTTTGTGCAATATTTCATACGTAGATACACTAATGTTAGCTTTTTTGGTCCAATTTTCCATACGTAAATACATCCGTTATTGCTAACTACTTATGGAATAGGACGATGTGCAATAATACCAGCACTTTAAAGGCCTACTGAAATGCGATTTTCTTATTTAAACAGGGATAGCAGGTTCATTCTATGTGTCATACTTGATCATTTCGCGATATTGCCATATTTTTGCTGAAAGGATTTAGTAGAGAACATCGACGATAAAGTTCGCAACTTTTAGTCGCGGATAAAAAAAGCCTTGCCTCTACTGGAAGTAGCAGACGAGTAGCGTGACGTCACAGGTTGTGGAGCTCCTCACATCCGCACATTGTTTACAATCATGGCCACCAGCAGCGAGAGCGATTCTGACCGAGAAAGCGACGATTTCCCCATTAATTTGAGCGAGGATGAAAGATTCGTGGATGAGGAAAGTGAGAGTGAAGGACTAGAGGGCAGTGGGAGCGATTCAGATAGGGAAGATGCTGTGAGAGGCGGGTGGGACCTGATATTCAGCTGGGAATGACTAAAACAGTAAATAAACACTAGACATATATATACTCTATTAGCCACAACACAACCAGGCTTATATTTAATATGCCACAAATGAATCCCGCATAACAAACACCTCCCCCCTCCCGTCCATATAACCCGCCAATACAACTCAAACACCTGCACAACACACTCAATCCCACAGCCCAAAGTACCTTTCACCTCCCCAAAGTTCATACAGCACATATATTTCCCCAAAGTCCCCAAAGTTACGTACGTGAGACTTTTATTAGTAGGTTGCACAGTGAAGTACATATTCCGTACAATTGACCACTAAATGGTAACATCCGAATACGTTTTTCAACTTGTTTAAGTCGGGGTCCACTTAAATTCATTCATGATACAGATATATACTATCATATATACTATCATCATAATACAGTCATCACACAAGATAATCATCAGGGTGTATACATTGAATTATTTACGTGACATACACATAGCGGCACACACGTACGGACAAGCGATCAAATGTTTGGAAGCGTACTCGCGGTACCGTGTCTGCGTATCCAACTCAAAGTCCTCCTGGTAAGAGTCTCTGTTGTCCCAGTTCGCCACAGGCCAATGGTAAAGATTGACTGTCATCTTTCGGTAATGTAAACAATGAAACACCGGCCGTGTTTGTGTTGCTAAAGTCGCTTCCCTCCTACAGCTTTCTTCTTTGCTGTCTCCATTGTTCATTGAACAAATTGCAAAAGATTCACCAACACAGATGTCCAGAATACTGTGGAATTTTGCGATGAAACAGACGACTTAATAGCTGGCCATCATGCTGTCTCAAAATGTCCTCCACAATCCGCGACGTCACGCGCTGACGTCATCATACCGAGACGTTTTCAGCAGGATATGTCGCGCGAAATTTAAAACTGCACTTTAGTAAGCTAACCCGGCCGTATTGGCATGTGTTACAATGTTAAGATTTCATCATTGATATATAAACTATCAGACTGCGTGGTCGGTAGTAGTGGGTTTCAGTAGGCCTTTAACTTACTAGGCCAAAGGTGATGTGTATTTTTTTTCTTCAGCACAATTACTATATGCAACAATTTAGTACTTCTCCATCTGCCTTATGCACATTAACTCCTATGGTCACTTTCTTCCTGATCTGCCTTGATCTTAGGTCATCAACCTAGATAGATGGAACCTAGCTTTTGGCTACGATTTGGCACCTTTACATTTTATATATTTATTAATGTGCATTGTCCCATGTGACAAAGATGTTACAAATATAGCAAATGGTGACTTCCTGTTAGGAGAATTATAATACATCTATGAACAAGCTTATTGGTGTGTCTGGCGGGACTGGCCAAAGTTAAGTAGGAGAAAATGTGGTCGGTTATAAATTATTTAATGTCTTTGTGCGGCCCGGTAGCAAATGCGTCACAGACCGGTGCCGGTCCCCGGACCGGTGGTTGGGGACCACTGCGGTACACTATTAAAGTGACAAAACGGGCTTACTATTCTCTTCCATTGTTCTCCAGGGAAATCAGCTGCGAGGTATCCGGGGTTTGTTCAACCGCTCTTCCAAGTCCTCCGTGGATACAACCGCCGCAGGTCTTCGCAAGCGATCTATCAGCGATCACCTCCTACGACGCACTGCCAGTGCCCCAGCGAAGGGTCGGAAGAAAACCAAAATGGCGCTGTCCGAATCTGTAGCCTCCATGTCGGACCACAAGAACAGCGCGGGGCTAGAGGCCATCGGGGAGGGTGTGTCAGGGAAGGAGCCAGGGGTGGAAAAATGGCCCCAACCCCCGCCCCCCCTCACCCACAGACCCATCTCCATGCCTTTAGACAGGCTCCTGCAAGGGCAGCTGACTCTTTGCTCTGGTGACAAGGAACAGCGAGACTCAGGGGCAGACACAGTCATTGGTGGGTATTTATTACAAAAATAACATACTGTACTATCTTGTACAGTATGTTAATCATTTAAGCTTAAAACACCATTTTTTTTTTTTACTATTAAATCATTATTGACATTACAGTATAGCCAGTTTTTGGTTTTGTCTCTTAAGCAATACAGTGGAATCTCCAAAGTCAGATCCCCCTGAAGTCCTAATCTGGAGTTCCAACAAATATTAATAATAAGCCTCAAATCTAACAGGTTGTGTGAGACTTCACTCTATCTTCAGGGTTCAGAAGGATTAACTCCACACTCTGTGTTTTGCTTAATGGCAAAAGAAGAATAATCAATAAGCATTATTTTAAATGTATTGGGGCATAGGAAAGCAGTACTCACCTTTCTGTCCTGGCTGCTCAGTACAATATAGCTAAAGGAATAACCAACAATAACAACAAAATGAAGAATGGAACGTGTGCTGCAAAGTTTAATATTATGAATAGACTACTTAATTTCCTTGGCATTTTACAAGACCCAAAACCAGTGAAATTGGCACGTTGTGTAAATAGTAAATAAAAACAGAATACAATGATTTGCAAAATCTTTTCAACCTATATTTAATTGAACAGACTGCAAAGACAAGATACTTAACGTTCGAACTGAGAAACGTTATTTTTTTGCAAATATTAGCTCATTTGGAATTTGATGCCTGCAACATGTTTAAAAAAGCTGGCACAAGTGGCAAAATGACTGAGGAAGTTGAGGAATGCTCATCAAACACTTTTTTGGAACATCCCACAGGTGAACAGGCTAATTGGGAACAGGTGGGTACCATGATTGGGTATAAAAGCAGCTTCCATGAAATGCTCAGTCACTCACAAACAAGGATGAGTCGAGGGTCACCACTTTGTGAACAAATGCGTGAGCAAATTGTTCAAGAACAACATTTCTCAACCAGCTATTGCAAGAAATTTAGGGATTTCACCATCAACGCTCTGTAATATCATCAAAAGGTTCAGAGAATCTGGAAAAAATCACTGCACGTAAGCAGTAAGGCTAAAAAACCAACATTGACTGCCCATGACCTTCGATCCCTCAGGCGGTACTGCATCAAAAAGCGACATAAGTGTGTAAAGGATATCTTTTATCCTTTATCAACAACACCCAGCAATGCCGCCGTATTTGTACAGTAACTTGTTTTTTAAAACAGTATGTTAAAATTGAACTTAAAACATTGCCCTAACTTTTACTAAATGTTAATGAAACTGACTGTTGAGTGTTTCCAATATGTTTAGAAACACAGTTGTCCCTCATTTATTGTGGTTGATTGGAACCAGACATGAACACGATAAAGGAATATCATTATAAAATCAAATATTTTCATAATTAGAGCATAAAAAAACTGTTATGACCTTCTAAATAATGTATTTAACATTACTACATAGTCTTAAGATGAAGTGACACCAATCTTGTTTCATCCAATATAGTAGCTTTCAGTGTTTTCCTGTAGATTACAGTACTTATCGGTAGCCCGGAGGATCATATAAACATCAATGTTATGGCTGTCGCCCGGCCACTAAAACATGGCCAAATCCTGATTAATTCCGCTAAATAAAACTTGGCTTCCAAACGTTGAGACCACAGGCGTGAGTTGTTTTGCAAAAAACATGGTCAACAGTCGCAATGCAGTCAATAGGGTTTTTTATTTTTTTTAACTTGTTAGCATTCCGTGTTAACAAGTTAGCATTCCGTGTCCTCTCTGAGCTGCCACCTTAACGTGGTAGAGGGGTTTGCGTGTCCCAATGATCCTAGGAGCTATGTTGTCCGGGGGCTTCCATGCCCCCTGGTAGGGTCTCCCAAGACAAACAGGTCCTAGGCGAGGGATCAGACAAAGAGCAGCTCGAAGACTTCTATGGAAATGCAAGAACCGAGACTCAGATTTCCCTCGCCCGGACGCGGGTCACCGGGGCCCCCCTCCGGAGGCAGGCCCGGAGTTGGGGCACGATGGCGAGCGCCTGGTGGCCGGGCCTGTCCCCATGGGGCCCGGCCGGGCACAGCCCGAAGAGGCAACGTGGGTCCCCCCTCCAATGGGCTCACCACCCATAGCAGGGGCCATAGAGGTCGGGTGCAATGTGAGCTGGGCGGTAGCCGAAGGCAGGGCACTTGGCGGTCCGATCCTCGGCTACAGAAGCTAGCTCTTGGGACGTGGAACGTCACCTCGCTGGGGGGGAAGGAGCCTGAGCTAGTGCGCGAGGTAGAGAAGTTCCGGTTGGATATAGTCGGACTCACCTCGACGCACAGCAAGGGCTCTGGAACCAGTTCTCTCGAGAGGGGCTGGACTCTCTTCCACTCTGGCGTTGCCAGCAGTGAGAGGCGACGGGCTGGGGTGGCAATTCTTGTTGCCCCCCGGCTCAGAGCCTGCATGTTGGAGTTCAACCCGGTGGACGAGAGGGTAGCTTCCCTCCGCCTTCGGGTGGGGGGACGGGTCCTGACTGTTGTTTGCGCTTACGCGCCAAACAGCAGTTCAGAGTACCCACCCTTTTTGGATTCGCTCGAGGGAGTACTTGAGAGTGCTCCCCCGGGTGATTCCCTCGTTCTACTGGGGGACTTCAACGCTCATATTGGCAACGACAGTGAAACCTGGAGAGGCGTGATTGGGAAGAATGGCCGCCCGGATCTGAACCCAAGTGGTGTTTTGTTATTGGACTTTTGTGCCCGTCACGGATTGTCCATAACGAACACCATGTTCAAGCATAAGGGTGTCCATATGTGCACTTGGCACCAGGACACCCTAGGCCGCAGTTCTATGATCGACTTTGTAGTTGTGTCATCGGATTTGCGGCCTCATGTTTTGGACACTCGGGTGAAGAGAGGGGCGGAGCTTTCTACCGATCACCACCTGGTGGTGAGTTGGCTGCGATGGTGGGGGCGGATGCCGGACAGACCTGGCAGGCCCAAACGCATTGTGAGGGTTTGCTGGGAACGTCTGGCAGAGTCTCCTGTCAGAGAGAGTTTCAATTCCCACCTCCGGAAGAACTTTGAACATGTCACGAGGGAGGTGCTGGACATTGAGTCCGAGTGGACCATGTTCCGCACCTCTATTGTCGAGGCGGCTGATTGGAGCTGTGGCCGCAAGGTAGTTGGTGCCTGTCGTGGCGGTAATCCTAGAACCCGTTGGTGGACACCGGCGGTGAGGGATGCCGTCAAGCTGAAGAAGGAGTCCTATCGGGTTCTTTTGGCTCAAGGGACTCCTGAGGCAGCGGACAGGTACCGACAGGCCAAGCGGTGTGCGGCTTCGGACATGGGAGGAGTTCGGGGAAGCCATGGAAAACGACTTCCGGACGGCTTCGAAGCGATTCTGGACCACCATCCGCCGCCTCAGGAAGGGGAAGCAGTGCAGTACCAACACCGTGTATGGTGCGGATGGTGTTCTGCTGACCTCGACTGCGGAAGTTGTGGATCGGTGGAGGGAATACTTCGAAGACCTCCTCAATCCCACCAACACGTCTTCCTATGAGGAAGCAGTGCCTGGGGAATCTGTGGTGGGCTCTCCTATTTCTGGGGCTGAGGTTGCTGAGGTAGTTAAAAAGCTCCTCGGTGGCAAGGCCCCGGGGGTGGAAGAGATCCGCCCGGAGTTCCTTAAGGCTCTGGATGCTGTAGGGCTGTCTTGGTTGACAAGACTCTGCAGCATCGCGTGGACATCGGGGGCAGTACCTCTGGATTGGCAGACCGGGGTGGTGGTTCCTCTCTTTAAAAAGGGGAACCGGAGGGTGTGTTCTAACTATCGTGGGATCACACTCCTCAGCCTTCCCGGTAAGGTCTATTCAGGTGTACTGGAGAGGAGGCTACGCCGGATAGTCGAACCTCGGATTCAGGAGGAACAGTGTGGTTTTCGTCCTGGTCGTGGAACTGTGGACCAGCTCTATACTCTCGGCAGGGTCCTTGAGGGTGCATGGGAGTTTGCCCAACCAGTCTACATGTGCTTTGTGGACTTGGAGAAGGCATTCGACCGTGTCCCTCGGGAAGTCCTGTGGGGAGTGCTCAGAGAGTATGGGGTTTCGGACTGTCTGATTGTGGCGGTCCGCTCCCTGTATGATCAGTGTCAGAGCTTGGTTCGCATTGCCGGCAGTAAGTCGGACACGTTTCCGGTGAGGGTTGGACTCCGCCAAGGCTGTCCTTTGTCACCGATTCTGTTCATAACTTTTATGGACAGAATTTCTAGGCGCAGTCAAGGCGTTGAGGGGATCCGGTTTGGTGGCTGCAGGATTAGGTCTCTGCTTTTTGCAGATGATTTGGTCCTGATGGCTTCATCTGGCCAGGATCTTCAGCTCTCACTGGATTGGTTCGCAGCTGAGTGTGAAGCGACTGGGATGAGAATCAGCACCTCCAAGTCCGAGTCCATGGTTCTCGCCCGGAAAAGGGTGGAGTGCCATCTCCGGGTTGGGGAGGAGATCTTGCCCCAAGTGGAGGAGTTCAAGTACCTCGGAGTCTTGTTCACGAGTGGGGAAGAGTGGATCGTGAGATCGACAGGCGGATCGGTGCGGCGTCTTCAGTAATGCGGACGCTGTATCGATCTGTTGTGGTGAAGAAGGAGCTGAGCCGGAAGGCAAAGCTCTCAATTTACCGGTCGATCTACGTTCCCATCCTCACCTATGGTCATGAGCTTTGGGTTATGACCGAAAGGACAAGATCACGGGTACAAGCGGCCGAAATGAGTTTCCTCCGCCGGTTGGCGGGGCTCTCCCTTAGAGATAGGGTGAGAAGCTCTGTCATCCGGGGGAGCTCAAAGTAAAGCCGCTGCTCCTCCACATCGAGAGGAGCCAGATGAGGTGGTTCGGGCATCTGGTCAGGATGCCACCCGAGCGCCTCCCTAAGGAGGTGTTTAGGGCACGTCCGACCGGTAGGAGGCCACGAGGAAGACCCAGGACACGTTGGGAAGACTATGTCTCCCGGCTGGCCTGGGAACGCCTCGGGATCCCCCGGGAGGAGCTGGACGAAGTGGCTGGGGAGAGGGAAGTCTGGGCTTCCCTGCTTAGGCTGCTGCCCCCGCGACCCGACCTCGGATAAGCGGAAGAAGATGGATGGATGGATGGCATTCCGTGTTAGCTTACCATGTCCTGTGTGGTTGTTCTACATCGCTCACGCCAAAGCTGCGTTATTGATGTCCAAGATGAAGTGCATCTTGAATCAAGAGAGTTTATCTTCTCTTTGCCCTTACATCTGTTGATAGCTAATATCAGTCTCAGTTAGCCTGAAGTGTCATGCTGAATATCCGATGCTACGTCTTGCTGTTGTCTTTCAACCTGGCTCGCAACAAAGCCTCAACAATGTTGAGAAGTATTATTGATGAGGAAGGCGTTGGAGGTGAAGTCCATCAAAAAGGTATTTTGCCAAAAGTTGGTCATCCTGATTGTCGTGGGAAAAACTAGCTGGTTGTGTTGTTGTTAAATATTGTTCACCCTTAACCCGTAAACAGAAGTCCAACGAACTTCATCGACCGCCACAATACATTGATACAAAAATAAGACAAATACCGCACTGTAATGCATATAATACATAAATAAAACTTAAACTAAAATAATCTGCTATGTAAAGAAGCCGTGATATTTGAACCACAATGTAGCAAGGAAAGACACTACAACTAAATATTTAGGGTTGTGTTCGACCTTCGAGGTTCCACTGTGCTTGAAAACAACATTTTAACTTCTTATTTTACTCATGTGTTCTAGATCTAATCTACTTTCCAATCTTGCTCCTTTAATTACTTACTCTGCTACATTTAAAATACTCCTGCTCTCCATGATGCCTTAACATTGCCTTCTCTGTCCCATCTTCATTTATTGTGCTTCTTTATAGTAGAAAACTGACTAGGATGTTCCTGCAGGTAATCTAAAATGCCTCTTGTATGAAGGTTGCATCGTTCTATAACATACCGATGTTGCGTCTTCCTGGTGTATTCTAATCTGCCCTATTCCATTCACGGTACCTACTCGGCTCGCTGATTTCTACGTTACTGACACTGTTTTATTGGCGCATAATACCGAGTACCCTTTTTATGACCTGGTGGCATATGGGTGACATTAACCCCTACTCTTTGCTCATTGGTCAACCAAATTGTTATTGTAACATTTGACAACAGACAGCTGAAAATGGCAAGAATATACATATGTTTCACCCGTTGCTCCACACTCTCTACCATACTGCATCAGTAGATTTTTCTCCTCTCGTAGTCTTCTTGCAAAGAAGTAAACACAGCAGACCCTTGTTTTCCTCGTTAGTTGTTGTTTGCTAGCGGGTTATGTTCAGACTGATGTGTCCAATACATTTAGTACTAATTACAGGTGGAAACTCAAGGCGAGCTGAGTGGTACTATGCTGTGGTATAGGGCCATTTGAAAGTGGTATAAGAAATATATCGCTGTGCCATTCTATCCCATGGTTATCAATCCATTTGACCATATCTTTCCCAATATGATGTTTGCCAACATGGACTCTCCAAAGCCTCATTTACCGTCGTACGTGGTGATCCATCTGTCTGTTGTTTCCATTGTATTGGCTGGATTGTTAATTGTGGTCTTTGCTATTGGTTGGATGGCTTTATGTCTTGCATAAAATTGCGGTATCTATCATTATATTGGTTAATATTCAAACATTTGCATCCACAGGAACATACCCTTTTGACAGACCTAGGTCTTCCTCAGTGGATCTTCTTACCAAATCATCAGCCTCAATTCGGGAAAGGGTTCAATCCCCTTCTAAGACTTACAGCATTTGGAAAAATGATCTCATCAAGCCACGAGAGACCTCTTATCTGGTTATCGGTGAAAGTAGCATAAGAAATGAAGACGACTATGTCAACTACCAAGCAGGTAACAATCGAGGCAACCAGCTTAAGGACCAATCCGTAGGAACCACCAATATCCAAAGTCGATCAGATAAACCAGAAACATCTTCAACCAGCACGACATTCACAGTTGCACCTTCAGTGTCCTCCTCCTCCTCTTCTGCACTTTCCTCAACGGCCCCTCCTCTTTGCTCAGTCAGCAGAAAGTGTGAGCTAAAGAGTCCTACCTCCTTGCATGACAGTACTATCTCCAGACTCATTGATGCCATGTCTTTAGGCAATGACCAAGACACACACGGGTCTATATCTGCTTTGATTGGTCAGTTTGAAAGCACTGTTGACCAAAACAGTTCCTCCCATGATCATACCCTTGCTCATCACTCTTCTCATGAACCACAAGATTTCAGATCCCCAGCCAAGAAAGCTCCCCTTTTTGAAACAAATCATGTCACCCTTTCACCTTGCAAAATGTCAAAAGTAGACACAAGCTTCTTATCCAGTCCAGAAACTGCTGAACTTGAGGAGGTTTACACCATTTTGGATGAGGAGATGCTGTCATCTGTGTCGGTGTACAACCTAAAGAGTCAGAAAGTTCACATTCAGGAAAATAAGATGGCTTCCTCTCTACCAAAGGTGGTTCATGGATTAGATGCTGTACAGAGTATTGTGCGTTGGGATGATAATCCCACAAAGGGAAAAATAAATGAAGATCCCAAAGACGCAGAAGAGAGTATCTATGAGGAAGTGTTTGACCCACCCACTCCCATACCTAAGCAACAGTGGAATTCTACTCAAAGATGTACTTTTTCATCCAGAAACAACTCTTCCACAGAGGTGGAAATAAATGTTGATGAGAATCCAAAACCAAGACATAGATGGGAGACACTCACAAGTCCTACGAAACAAAATGCTATTTACCAAAACGAGTCCACCCCGGAATACTCCCAACAGAAACATCTTCTGCCGTATCGTGAGCCTCTTCAGGGATACCCAATGTTTCCAAAGTGTTCATCCCCACAGAATTCCTATCGGCTAATGAATCACCAGTCCAGCATCCAGTCTTCTCTAATCAATAGACCCATGGACTCTAAACCTGCCAGATCCACACCAATGAGTCACAACGGCTACCCAAGTCCTCAAAACACTCCAATTACTTTTCAGTATAACAAGTCATTAACACCACAGAGAGGCTACTTTGGGAGTCGTCATCCAGGAAGACAAGGGCCATTAAACACGAAAGAGGGATTGCAGAATGGGTTATCGTCTGAAAGTCTTCCCATTTCCTCTGCACTAACTATGTCTAAAGATAGAAGTCTATATTCCTCTTCTTCAGATTGTGAAACGGTGTACAGCCATGTGGACTATGCCGATATTGCATCCTCAGTAGAGTTAGCACCCCCTTCAAACTCACAAGCTCGCAGCCAAACCCAATTACCCTTTCCCAAGCATTCATGGAACCAAAAGGTTTCTAGGCTCCAAGTACAGTCTGACACCAACGTTCCAAAGATTTCAACTCAAAGCTGTTTATCAACTGTTCCACAGTCGAATAAGGCTGATTCCACAGTCAGCACTCCATGCAAGTCCAAGTCTCTTGGAGACCTGACTTCTGAGGACATATCATGTAACTTCCAGAGCAAATACCACATCATTAGTCGCAGTTTTATCACTTCCCACATGAGGAAACAAAAGAAGATGGAAACAATGGGGGGAAGAGGAAGTTTCCACACGCAATCTTGTGACCCCCTGACTGAGCAGTTGCGTAAACTGGTCAGTCTGGACGGAGAGGATACAGAAAGAGAAATGTCCAATCAAGAGGAAAAATGCCCCCAAACCCCAAGCACAAATCCCTCTACTTCCCAGGTCATTGACGACTCCCCCCCACTTCTTACTCGCCGTCTATCGACTCGTAGCCAAAGCCGAGTACGACACATCAACAGTCGAGCTCGGGAAAGACAGCAAGAAGCCCTGAAACCACGTTCTGGCATCACCGTCAACAGCACCACCAGCATGGGTGGGGTAGTTTTGAGGAATAAACCAGCCTTACAAAACCCCACAATTAACAGACATTCTACTGGCTCTTACATCGCGGGATACTTAGGCCAACTGGAGGACAGGGGGCTTCCTGAGGGAGCTTGTACATCTTTACACTACGGAAACGGCGATCAACACGGAGATCGTTATTGTCCCGATGACTTCTTACCCCCTTCAAATGGCTCACGCTTTTCATCAGAACCAGAGGTCTACTTTCTGCTTAGACTTTAGCGTTGAATGTCAGCTAAAAGGAGATCAAGGACAGAGTGTGAATCTTGGAAGCCGGTTGGTCAGCGAAATTCAAAGTTTTCCCCATATCAAAAAACGACCCTATCAGTATTTCAAATGATGATACATGTAGTGTCTCGTTAACGTCAGTACACACTTCATAGTTTAGCAAAGGGGCAATACTATAGAAATTAAACTTGGATAAAACATATTGTTGTCAATATACAACTTGTGTAGCAGTATAGATGTACTGCCCCCTAAAAATGACACAACACACAGCTAATGTTGTCTTAATATCTGACAACACAAATGAGAATACCTTTCAACAAACATGTCCAAAGTATCAATATTTACATTTATTACCCTTAGCTTGGTACTCACTTGTGTTGCTCGTTGTTTAGACAATAATGGCTGTATAGTAAATCAATTTTAGTGGACGTTAAATCTATTCCGCTATACAAGCTGTAAACTGACTACTCTAAGGTATATCCGAGTTTCATTTCTATAGTATTGTCGCTTAGAAATATATACTTTAATAGAATGTTTGCTAAATTGTGAGGCATGTAATCACTTTATTGAGATACTGTTCATAGAGCATTGTTTGGTCTGGCGGCATGAGTTTCATGTATAAAATGTCTACACTTTAATAGTTAAAAGCTGTTCTAGTCTGGCATTGTATTGTTGATATTCTGCTTAATGTTTAAATGTACGTGGGAAGGTGGATTTTCTCCAAAATGCTAACAATACTTGTTATTTTGTCCCTGTGGCGTCCTGTCAAAACTGCGTACACTGACTATGAAGCAAAAAAAAAAAATCGATTTGTAAGCAGAATGTGTTTCTCCGTATCAGTCGAATGTGTAGTGTAAACAACAGCTATGTCATCTCCTCAAAGGTCATCATCATGCAAGTCTTCCTTCTTCTTCATCAAGTGTATATAATTCCGCCGTTGTTTTGGATTCAACTCTGACTGTACATGAACTGTATGTTTGTGCATGTTACTTGTGAACATGTCAAGCATGACTATGCACCTGTTTATACAAAATATGTTAGATCAACTCGACAAATCTTGCACATAATTACCAGTTAGTTGCATTGGGGAGGATGAAAGCTCATATTAGGTGCAATTTACCATAAAAACCTCTGTGCTTAGACTTGTTGCTGTTTATGATTTATAAATGTTAAATAACAAAAAAAAATCATTGAAAGATTTGGAACGTAAAGCCTCTTATTTTTTTAATTGCTTTGATACAGAATACAAACTATCTTTTGTTGGTTCTGGTTATTTTATTTTATATAACACAAGTGGACTGCAAAAAATAAAACATAAGAGTACCTATTGTACAGTGATAAGGTTAAAAAATGAAGGGTAATTAAACTGTAATTTTTATTTTTGATTGTTACAGTGTCGACCATCTTTTTTCTTTGTATTGTTGCTCATCTGAGGACTGTGAGCATTTTCCTACCAATGCAATAAAAATATTCAATATTGAAGTTGTTTTCATCTGGTGATGTTTTGTCAACAAAGTATTCAAATTGTACTAAATACTACACATTCATTACATTATTTAATTCGTAATACTGTATTGTGTTTCAATTACAGCTCAGATTTGGGATTGGGTTGGATGCCTTCTTGTTCTGGGTATATATTGGACATAAAAGTAATTGCCAAATTAGAGACACGGGATAAATAAAGATGCAGAAAGCGAATCACACATGCATGGCAATGACTGTGTGATGAAATGTGGGACAGTTGTTGACTTGAAACCGTTGCTGGTATTCCCTGGGGGAGCAACATCAACGTGGGCCCAGCGCACACCACCCAGGCCTCCCAACCCCCACTGGCGCATTGGACACGGGTGCATCCCACCCCTTCGACAAGGCCACGCCAAACCACTCTAAGGGTTTGGCAGGGGTAGCGGCACAGCGCCAACGGGGAAGCCCACAAAAACAGGTGGGCAGAGAATAAACATGCAAGGAAAGCCTGCCAGGCCCACTGTCCCCTACCAGATTGCCAGAGACATGCACCTCCAGCGGACAGTCCACCCAGCCCAAGAGATTTTGAGTCCCCTGCCTGCAGAGCAAAGCAACCCCCGTGCACCGACCCAGTGGAAGATGACGAAGACGCAACATGCAGACCCCCATCAGCGGAACACACGGGAGAAGCAGGCTCCCCATCCAACCAGAAGCCAGCCATTCCTAGCGCAAACAGCAGCTGGGGTAGCAGAGGTGTTGAAAAGCTAACGCATCGCGCACTCCCATCCTTACACGCAAATGTCTAATACTGTAAATGGTTAAAACGGGTAACAACAACCCAGGCCGGTTGCTTGTCTCACCAGATCCTTAATGTTTCCTATGCAGTTCAAAGTAAAGGTCCAGGCATCGGTAGCAGCTTAGCTAGGGATGTTGTAGCTCAGTGAACAGGAGAGGGGGACTGTATGTACTTCAATCACTGGCCTTGTGTGTCTGTAAGTGAATGCCCTGTTTGAGGTCATAATGTACCGATCGTCCAATAAAAAAAGAGAGGCAGGGGTTGCTAGCATGGTATCCCAACTGGTTTGAGGTGGGATAAACAGAGCTCCATCCTGTCCTCAGTGTTGTATGACTACATATAGAGCAGTGGTTCTCAAATGGGGGTACGCGTACCCCTGGGGGTACTTGAAGGTATGCTAAAAGGGTACGTGAGATTTTTTTTAAATGTCTGTCAAAAAGATCTGTGAAAAGAAATGCAACAATGCAATATTCAGTGTTGACAGCTAGATTTTTTGTGGACATGTTCCATAAATATTCATGTTAAAGATTTCTTTTTTTGTGAACAAATGTTTAGAATTAAGTTCATGAATCCAGATGGATCTCTATTACAATCCCCAAAGAGGGCACTTTAAGTTGATTACTTCTATGTGTAGAAATCTGTATTTATAATTGAATCACTTGTTTATTTTTCAACAAGTTTTTAGTTATTTTTATATCTTTTTTTCCAAATAGTTCAAGAAAGACCACAACAAATGAGCAATATTTTGCACAGTTATACACTTTAATAAATCAGAAACTGATAACATAGTGCTGTATTTTACTTCTTTATCTATTTTTTTCAACCAAAAATGCTTTGCTCTGATTAGGGGGTACTTGAATTAAAAAAATGTTCACAGGGGGTACATCACTGAAAAAAGGTTGAGAACCACTGATATAGAGTATTCAATATTCAGAGGACCGCCAGGACCATGGCCCGCCCTGTGAGGGATTTATTCAATCGAGTTAATTATTGGGTGCCAAACCTGTTTGACATGTTCTAATTTGTTGTTTGAGGCAGCAGACATTATTTCCATACTTAAGTGGTCCACCAATAAATTCTTCAACAACGCTGTATTTAAGTTAGTTTTGGTTTTGTAGTTAAAAAGGATTGTCTTCTTTGCAATGCACGGTGAGCAAGAAGATTCCAACTTTGCCCGGTAATCCGCACCCTCTTGGTTACTGCTGTCATGACCCACAAATTTTTCGTCAAAGATGGCAAAGGATCACCAAACACTCGCTCGAATTTCAGACAAAATGCGCGTATATTTGCAGCTGAACTACTTTACCCAAGGCCTGTTGGCCTAAAATAGTGCTTGATCAGCCCCATTTCAGATTACAGATCTACAAAAACTTCCTTGGCCATCACAGTGGGCCAGTTAGCTAAATCAGAAAGATCCTGATTTGAAGTGTTGAATTGTATATTTCTGTCATGGTTTTCTGTGAGTACTCCACAAACACCTGCATCCAAGAAACCTTCATGTTAGGTTAAATGGAGTTGTCCAAATGTGTCTTTATGTGTCCTGTCATTGACTGGTCCAAAGTCAGCTGGGATAAGATAACAACAAAAATAGATGGATAGATTCCCTCAATTACAGTGTATTACTTTTCATACAAAAAGAGGTTAAAGTTACAAAAGCCTGAGTAATAAAAGTCACAAACAGCCCCAACAAGGAACATCAAGGTAATGAGGTGTAATTGCTCATGAAATTACTATAATGGAGCTGCCTGTAATGGCACACCTGTTGCTCTGTGCATGCAGGTCCCCATGCTTGCTGGCTTCCAGTTATAGTAGCCTGTCGCACCTTATTGTTATTATTACTGTTTTAGGATTGCCATTATCTGCAGTACGAACAAATAAATACGTTTTGTTCGTCAAAACAAGTTGAATAGTATGAGTCGTTGAACTGTTGAACACGTGAACTCATCACAGGCAAGCAACTTGCTGCTAGATTGTTTTTCCACCATTGCTCTAGAGAGGAGTAATTTTCGATTTCGACCGGCGTCATCACTTTTACGCCAGTTGCAAGCTATTATAAATGTTCACAACAACACTTCCCTCCTGGACAGAGCGAGAGGGGTGGGAGTACTTTGTAGTGAAGACATACTAAGAACATATGGACTGGTAACAGCGACAGTTGGATATTTATGTGAGGTATGTGTTTATATTTTCACTTTCACTTTGATGCTGTGAGTTTTATCTTTCAGGTCATATAACAACATTTTACCTGCAGACATGTCGCCTTTCTCTTGGATACTCACTTTCTGGCCCTTCTGGACGCTCCCGGTGTTGCTGCGCATTGTGACAGCCGAGCGGACCGGGCAGGTCTGCTCCCAGTGGGGGTCTCCGAGCCAAGGGGGTCTTTACAAGGACGGGGATGTGATTCTCGGTGGACTCTTTAATGTTGAAATCGCACATTCCGCTATTGATAGAAACTATACCAAGATGCCACATTTCCCAGCTTGCACCAGGTATTTTAAACTATTTGCATGCCATGCTGATATATTCTCACTAGACTCTTCATTAGGTACACCTGCACAATGTAGGTTTTACGACACTTATAGCGATGCAAGGATCGATGTTATGATTTAGATCAAGCACTTACAGAATTATGTGAAAACCCTTTGAATCAGGTTTAAAATGCGGTCGATAAACAACATTCCACTGACCCGTGACTTCATTCTGTTCAAGGTTTGTACTGCAATTTGCTCAAAACAGCAAAGTGCTCCTGTCATATGGAGGAGGATCTCTGATTAGCATTTTTTATAGAAGAGATAGGATTTATGGCTCTGCAAAGAGCCGCTCAATAGACTGGCTCATTCTCCCCGAGACTAACTGCATGGGTACTCCGGCTTCCTCCCACCGGCAAAGACATGCACCTGGGGATAGGCTGATTGGCAACGCTAAATTGGTCCTGGTGTGTGAATGTTGTCTGTCTATCTGTGTTGGCCCAGCGATGAGGTGAACCTTGTCCAGGGTGTACCCCGTCTTCCACCCGAGTGCAGCTGGGATAGGCTCCAGATCCGAAATATTTAGAATATACTGCATCTATTTCATTGCATTTATTTAGTTCAATCGCTTCTTACACTTTGCACAGCATCTATCTGCTCTCATTGAAATCCATGTATGCGATGGTGTTTGCGGTGGACGAGATCAACGCCAATAGCACACTTCTCCCGGGAGTCACTCTGGGCTACCACATACTCAACAGCTGTTTGGGATACCCTTGGGTTCTGCAGGCTGCATTGTCTTTGATTGCAGGGGACACAAAGTACTGTGACCTAACAACCGCTGCATCAGCGAGGAAATCAGGTATGTGTGGATGTTAAGTTCCGATTGTGGGTCAAATAGTAACAGGTGTGTAAATGCCGGGGTTAGGAATGCAGTCTGCGTCCCTGCTGATTGGTCCTGCCTCATCCACATCAAGCCTTCTAGTGTCCAATACCCTGGGCCCACTCTCTGTGCCGATTGTGAGTTGAAAAAGGAGCACTTTGGTCATAGAAGCATGTTAACGTCAAATAAAGAGCATGTCTTTCATCTCAGATCAGCTACGTGTCCAGCTGTGCCTGCCTCAGCGACAGATCCAAGTTCCCCAATTTTTTCAGAACCATCCCCAGCGATGTTTACCAAGCGGGGGCTTTTGCGAGGCTGGCCGTTCGCTTTAAGTGGACGTGGGTGGGAGTCGTGGTTATTAACAATGACTACGGTCAATTAGCCCTACAGGTGCTTGCTTTGATTGCATTGTCTTACTGTGTCTTGTCTCGCGTGTTTACTCCTTGTGGGTGTCTTTGTGATGCATATTGCAGGTATTCCAGGAGGAGATTATGGGCAAAGGGGTGTGTGTGGAGTTTAAAGAGATCATCCACCAGGAATACAATAAGGCGGATGTCGAACGTGCGGCAAATAGCATTCAAGCTGCTAAAGCCAGGGTGATTCTGATTGTTACCTGGTTTCGTCATGTGAAGAATATATTTCTGGAGCTGGCCAAGAGAAATGTATGAATAGAACAAGAAGGTCTTTTATTGTGTGTGTTCTCATTATTTTTCCTCTGGCCCGCTTTTAGGTGACGGACAAACAGTTTTTGGCCAGTGAGTCTTGGAGTACCAACGCTGATCTCCAAGACGCTGCCATCACTCAGGTCGTACGTGGAATCGTAGGCGTTGCCATCCAGAGCGCCACCATACCCGGATTTGCAAGTTATCTCCGAAGTTTGAACCCCATTCATCGTCCCGACGACAACTTTTTAAAGGCATTCTGGGAAGAACAATTTGAATGCAGTCTGCCGTCTCCGTCACTCAAGGGGCGGTCAAAGCATCCATCAAATGTGTCTACGGCGTCCTCTGACAAGCCATCCGTGGTGAGGGCATCACTGCCACTCTGCAGCGGGAAAGAGTCCCTGGAGACGGTGCAGAAGCCCTTTACTGACACCTCGCAGCTCCGTTCGTCATACAACGTCTATCTGGCTGTTTACGCTGCAGCGCACGCCCTCCACAGCCTCCTCGCCTGCCCTAGCAGCAACATCAGCAGCACCACCTGCTCCTCTCACGATCCCATCAACCTTGCGCAGGTAAACACAGCAATGCACGTGCCGTATTTTAGCGTGAAGTATCCATAGAATACATTTCTTCCACATTAATCCCTATTTATATTTCTGCAGAAGAAAAACAATTAAACTATATAACAGGGCTGTTAAACACAAAGGGCCTGATTTACTAAGATCCAAATACCACACACTAAACAGCTTGTGCAATCTATAAAATAGTGTGTCCTATTAGTGGCCGTGTTCCGTGTGATCTACTAAGACTGCGCGTGCAATTTGAAAAGTGATGCAGACCGACTTATTTAAATCAGGATTTTGCGTGTACAATACGGCTATCAACATTGAGACACTCTCACTTACTGCACATTCATGTTATCATGCTGCTACCTGTGGCGTTTTGCTATGTTTTTAAACATGCAGGAGACATTTACCAGTCTTTATTGGCATTTCACAAGCAGTCATCTACATTGACACCACTTATTTTCCCTTTGTTTTTACACTGAAGATGCAGGGGAGGGAGGCTGCACTTACTGTGCTCAACATGCAAAAAATGCATACTTCAATAAGTTTTTATCACGTAGGATATACGCTTGTAATATATATTCGATGTGAAAAAACGAACGTCATTAAAAACAATATATTAAATGACACTAAAACGCATCAATTGAAATTGTTTTAATCAGCCTCTTAAGTCACCGTCCAAATATGTCGAAACTTACTCGTAGGACGGATGATTTTCTGTCCATCATGTATCTTTGCAGCGCAAGCCCTCCTCATTCACAGCCGTGTGTTTAACTGTCAGTTTGAGTGTCCTCTTCAAACATGCTAAACAAAACGCAAAATACTGCTCCCAAAATGGTTGAATAATCACACTGCGCGTTAAGTATAATATATATGCATTGTCTATTGTGAATTGTGAGAATTTTGATGATCAGCATATATTTTCCGTATTAATGAAGAGAGAGCAGACATGGATTGCCCACCTTTTCTGCCCACTTTAAGAGACACGTTCCGCTTTGCACACGTTTAGTAGATTAGTTTTGCATGTGCTATCAAGTATGCATACGTTTTAATACACGCAAACATTTAGTAAATCAGGCCTTAAGTACGTATAAACATAAATGTATATTTGCCTCTTGTGTATTTTTATTTTATTTTATTTTACATACAAATTGATGAATATTTGCCTCTTGTGTATTTTTATGTATTTTTATTTTATTTTACTTTACATACAAATTGATGGATAACTTGCTTTAGAATCTTAAGCCAAGGTGATTAGCAGATATTTAAGTATTTGTATTTATTCTAACAAAAATGTTTTGGAATATATGATAGTATGATAATTGTTGCATGATCAGATACTAATTAAATTTAAAAGATACACTGTAAAAACGTACCAGGATTTCACAGCATTTAACAATTTTTGTTCACTGTAATCAAAATGTATTTTAACATTACAACAAATGACTGTAAAAATGACGATATCCTTATATTCCACAGCAATTGACTGTTATTTCACAGTAAATTACTGCAATAATAACCTTCTGTAATATTACAACAAATTTACTGTACATTCAAACTGATTTTTGCATACTACATTGCACACTCTTGTAGAGTAGGTGGTGGTATGTTGTTGAACCAATTAACTATACAATATATATATATATCTGTAAAGTTACAGCATATAGTGGTAATTTAGTTGTAACTAGCTATAAAATTAGATTTGGGATGTTGCAGCATTTTGTTGTAAGTGTACTGTAATTAACCATAAAATCACAGTTCTGCAGTTACAGTAAATATTAATGTGAAAGTAATTATTGTCCAGTAATTTGCTGTGAATTTTACACTGAATACTTTTACACTGTATGCAAGTTCATGCCAATGTTTCTGTTCAAAATTGCAAAACAACTACAGTTAGTAAAACCAATTAATTATTTCCAGGCTTTTGCCACGTTAAATGATGTAGCACACCTGTGCTATTTAACAATATTAAAAATCGAAATCTAAAGTATTTCACAACTACACTGTATACTGTAAGTAAAACAGAAAACAAAAATAATAAATAAAACAATTCAAAACTTTTAACAAAATAAATTAGTATTGTACATATTTATAGTAGTTGTGGAATTGTTTTTTTTAGCAATATTAGCCTACTATCAAAATGACTATGTGTCACAGGCTGACGCAAATATTCGTTGACAGAAATGTTGAAATGTAATATTTATTCTACACATTTTTACAACATTTTATTGTTATTATTCACATTATTAATAATAATAATGAAGTCAACACATGATATAAGTGTCTATATTAGCTATATTAGCCTACTATCAAAATGACTATGTGTCGCAGCCGTGACTATGTGTCACATTATTATTATTATGTTTTTTATGATAACTACCGTACACAAAGTCACATTATAAGGAAGGTCATGTATGTGTATTGTAGCATCAAAATGGATAAATTGCTAAATATACTTAGTATAAGCTGCGCTTGACACATATACTAGACCAACTACTATAAAAAACATAAAGATATACTTTTATAAAAATCTTTCAACAAATGTATTTAAAACAAAATAAAATCTATTGCTTATTTTTGGAACATAATAAGCTAAAGCTATTAACAAAAAGTGATTTAAAACTATTTGTATCTTTATTTTAAATTTCTTGGGAAAATTATTTAATTAGCATTAAACAAATCATTTTAATTCATAAACTTCTGTAAAGTATTTAACCATTACAGAAGCATAAAAAAAAAGATTACTTGTAATTTAAGACAGCTGTGCCATACACCATGTTTATGGTGGTCTAATACAGTTGTTTTGTGTTGCATGAATAGTAAACAGACTGTAAATAAGTGAACGAGTATGACATGACAAATATATACAGTCGCGATCAAAAGTTTACATACACTTGTAAAGAATTTTTGTTTCATCTTACCACAGAACCAACCTCCAGAAGGTCTAATATTTGTCCATGTGATGTCAGATAAAACGCAAATTGAGCTGTTTGGCCACAATACCCAGCAATATGTTTGGTGGAGAAAAGGTGAGGCCTTTAATCCCAGGAACACCACGCCCACCGTCAAGCATGGTGTTGGTAGTATTATGCTCTGGGCCTGTTTTGCTGCCAATGGAACTGGTGCTTTAAATGGGACAATGAAAAAGGAGGATTACCTCCAAATTCATCAGGACAACCTAAAATCATCAGCCCGGAGGTTGGGTCTTGGGTGTAGTTGGGTGTTCCAACAGGACAATGACCACAAACACACGTCAAAAGTGGTAAAATAATGGCTAAATCAGGCTAGAATTAAGGTTTTAGAATGGCCTTCCAAAAGTACTGACTTAAACGTGTGGACAATGCTGAAGAAACAAGTCCATGTCAGAAAACCACACACATTTAACTGAACTGCATCAATTTTGTCAAGAGGAGTGGTCAAAAATTCAACCAGACGCTTGCCAAAAGCTTGTGGATGGCTACCAAAAGCGCCTTATTGCAGTGAAACTTGCCAAGGGACATGAACCAAATATTAACATTGCTGTATGTATACTTTTGACCCAGCAGATTTGGTCATTTTCAGTAGACCCATAATAAATTCATAAAAGAACCAACTGAATGTTTTTTGTGCTCAACAAATATGTGCTCCAATCACTCTATCACAAAAAAATAAGAGTTGTAGAAATTATTGGAAACTTTACAAGTGTATGTAAACTTTTGATCGCGACTGTACATAAACGCCATGTAATGGATTGAATGGTAGATTACACTCATATGCTTGTATTTGGCGCCCTCTAGCGGCCAATTGTATCACTTTTGACAAAGAGCCCTGCTTATTTTGTTTACACTTGACCCCCCACACAAAAATGCCAACAGGCCCTTAAAACAAATCGTCACATTCAGCTGTTGCAGCACTTGGACAGAGTGCACGTCAGCACCCCGCATGGCGATCGGTTTCACTTCCGAGGGGGCGACATCGCGGCGAAGTACGACCTCGTCAACTGGCAGATGACCCCTGAAGGACCCCTGAGACTCGTTGTGATTGGCCACGTGGACGGATTTGACATCCATTTGAACGAGTCGGCTATCCAGTGGAGCACAGGATCTAGTCAGGTAAATGGAATAAAACACCCTGCACCTTTATCCAGGTCTGCACCTACATTTAATAGCTTCTCCCCTGACCTATGCTCCACCCGTCCAGGCAATATTTTCTTTAATCCTTCTTTGACATAGCATGTTCATATAATGGATTTAACCTCTGACCTGTAGGTGCCTTCTTCAGTGTGCAGTGAGAGCTGCCCTCCTGGCACCAGAGTGGCCAGCAGGAAAGGAGAACCTATTTGCTGCTTTGACTGCATCCAATGTGCTGATGGGGAGATAAGCAATACAACCGGTGAGGGAAGTCAAGAAGGTCTCCTGTTTTTTTTTCTTCTTCAATTTCACCTTTTTTGTGTCTTAAAGGCTCACCCTCCTGTGAGCGCTGCCCGGTTCAATTCTGGTCCAACACGGAGAGGACGGCCTGCCTCCCTCGCCAGCTGGATTTCCTCTCCTTCAACGAGACTTTGGGCATCACCCTCACAGCGGGAGCCGTGTCGGGCGCCATGGTGACCACTGCTGTCTTTGTGGTCTTTCTCCACTACAGACACACGCCTGTGGTAGGATTCGTTCAGTTTATTCAGTGGGGAGTTTGCATCGACATACTTGTTATCCCAGGGGGTCGGCAACCCAAAATGTTGAAAGAGCCATATTGGACAAGAAATACAACAAAAAAAAAATCTGTCTGGAGTCGCAAAAAATGAAGTCAACACATGATATAAGTGTCTAAGGCCCCTTCTACACTAAAGTTATCCAGGGTAAATCCCACCTAACCTTATCTGTGTCCACATAGTAAGTAAGTAAGCAAGTACATTTTATTTATAAAGCGCTTTTCACAGATAAAATCACAAAGCGCTGTACAAAACATCCATCTATCCATCCATTTTCTACCGCTTGTTCCTTTTGGGGTCACGGGGGGTGCTGGAGCCTATGTCAGCTGCATTCGGGCGGAAGGCGGTGTACACCCTGGACAAGTCGCCACCTCATCACAGGGCCAACACAGATAGACAGACAACATTCACACTCACATTCACACACTAGGGCCAATTTAGTGTTGCCAATCAACCTATCCCCAAGTGCATGTCTTTGGAGGTGGGAGGAAGCCGGAGTACCCGGAGGGAACCCACGCAGTCACATGGAGAACATGCAAACTCCATACAGAAAGATCCTGAGCTCGGGATTGAACTCAGGACTACTCAGGACCTTTGTATTGTGAGGCACATGCACTAACCCCTGTTCCACCGTGCTGCCTGTACAAAACATAGGTGAAGTAAAACAACAATTCAATTAAAACACGAAGGGCAACGTCATAAAAAGGATACAAAGTGGATTAAAAATGATAGTTATAAGGTGCATTAACTAAAAGCTTTACTAAAAAGAGAAGTTTTCAAAAGTTTCTTAAAAGTTTCAACACAGTCAAGATCACGGAGGGACTGGTGCAAGTTGTTCCAGAGTCTGGGAGCTATAGCCTGGAATGGCAGGTCTCCACGGGTTTTAAAACAAGTTTTTGGGATCTTTAGAAGACCCTGGCCTGAAGACTGGAGGCTGCACCCTGAAGAGTAGGGGCAAAGCAAGTCAGTGACGTACTGAGGGGTCCCACCATGCAACGCACGGAAAGTCAGGACTAAAATCTTAAACTCAATGCGGAATTTGACTAGACGCCGATGAAGACTGGATAAAAAAGGGGTGATATGGACTGTTCTGGGTGTACCAGTCAAAAGTCTGGCAGCCGCATTTTGTACAGTCTGAAGTCTCTTTAGCGTTGACTTGTTAAAGAGAGTGAAAAAAGATTTGCAATAGTCAATGCGAGACGAAATGAACGTGTGAATGATCATTTCCAGATCCAATTTTGACAACAAATTTCTCACTTTACAAATATTTCTGAGATGATAAAAACAGTTTTTGGTCAGTTGACGACAGTGACCCTCCAAAGACATGGACTGATCAAACACAACCCCAAGGTTTCTGAGGCTACATACAACAATGCCATCGTTTAAGACCCCCAGCCCCCTCCGTCCGCCGGCGCAACACGACCGAGTACGCATGCGCGATAAAAGTGCGCGCGTCATAGTCACCTCTGACCTGGAAGTGTATCCTTACCCTGTGTTTCAATGTAGCCTATTGCCACATTTCTTTTAACAGTAAACCTTGCTTGCCTCACCATCAGCAGCTGTTAGACTATTGTAGTGAATCACACCTGAGCCATCATACATGAATCATATCTTTAATGGACGTGTGGAAGTAAACAATGTGATAAAGAACATTTTACAACAACCAACAACAGGACACTGTGCTTGTAGGCTGAAATTGGCGGTCGTACTTGACAGCCGCAACCACTTCATGGCTTCACAATAGTTATGGAGTACAAAACTCGACATACATCGCGGACAATAACTAGTAATAGTCTGCTTTGCCAGTCCAAATGCATTAGATTTTTTTCGTAGTCTTTCCTTGTCCACGAGAGCCCGCATTGTCGTTGTCTCTCCTTCGACAAATGGACGAAGATTTTCACTAAGTAGAATCACAGCTGACCTGGACATTTGAAAGTTCTCTTGCCGTTCCTCTGACACAACACACTCAGTGACAAACATAACCCACCAGGCTGCCGTTCTTCCAGGCCTTATCCAAAACCGTCGCTCAACATTGCTATGTTGCCGTCTGAGATGTGTTGTATCCCAAATAGCTGCAATTGTGCGTTTGCATTATGTGTGATTTCCACACGGGCATGAATTGATGACTCGCCTCCATTTTTCCTGACGTCACTTCCTGTGTGGGGCGCGGTCTTTCTGGCATCACTTCCTCTCCGAACTCAGTTTGTAAACGATCAATGAGTCCATACAAAGCTAAGAGCCGGAGATTCAAGAAATAGACGGTGCACTTACCCGTGTAAAAAATTGCCCGACGAGGGCGATGATTTTGTGTGGCTGAAACGAGGCTTAGGCTAAATAATTATTTGTTTAAGGGGTTATCCGGCTTAGTGTAGACATGTGTGGCAGGCTGGCACAAATCTTTGTTGACAGAAATGTTGAAATGTAATATTTATTCTACCCATTTTTACAACATTGGAAAACAGTAAAACGCAGGTTTCTCGGAGGGTGAGATTACTCCTCTAAATTACTCGCTCAGAATGACCAAACGTATAGATGTGTGTGTCCAAGTTAAAGAAAATGACCGCCTGTCTTGTTCTAATGGATTTATAACAATCTATGCAAGCTGGGTAATGTTTGCTGTGGTCTGGAACAACATGGCACACAAACAACTATCAGAAATGCAGCCAATATTACATACAGATAATGTGTCATGAGTCATGCAGATATAAATTAAATCCACAGAGGACATAAAGTAAAGGAAATCAAATGAGCTTAAATATAGCTACAAACGAGGCATAATGATGCAATATGTACATACAGCTAGCCTAAATAGCATGTTAGCATCGATTAGCTTTGCGGTCATGCACTGACCAAATATGCCTGATAAGCACTCCACACAAGCCAATAACATCAACAATGCTCACCTTTGTGGAATGCACAAAAGATTGGTGGACAAAATGAGACAATGAATGAGTGGCATAAAACACGTCTTTCTCTGGCATCGGTGAAGAAAGTTATACAAGTTATACATGTAAACAAACTAGGGTGAGTTCAATGACTGCCAAAATGAGTAGGACATAACGGCGCTCGCCAAATACTGTCATCAGAGAATCATGTTTAATATAAACAGTGGGATTTCTAACAATTAGGGAGGTTTGTGTCATGTTGTCCTCCTACAGAAACCGTATTAAAACAAAAATATATATTTTTCCCCGATATTTTTCTATTTTCATACATTTTTGACAAAGCTCCAGGGAGCCACTAGGGCGGCGCTAAAGAGCCAAATGCGGCTCTGAAGCCGCAGGTTGCAGACCCCCGTGTTACTGGCTTACTTGTTGTATAATAGAATAAGGCATTAATATGTACTTAACAATGACTAATTAAGAGCCAATATGTTACTAATTTGCATGTTAATTAATGGTGACTATGTGTTCCCAAAACATGTTTTCAGTTATTTCACCTTTTTTTTGTTGAGTACATAACTCCACATGTGTTCATTTATAGTTTTGATGCCTTCAGTGACAATCTACAACAGGGGTCCCCAATCTACGGCCCGCGGGCCGGATCCGACCCCCCAGCATCCAAAATCCGGCCCACAGGAAGCCAAGTTAATTTATTATTATTATTATTTTTCTAATCTTTCCTTTCTAATCCATTTTCTACCGCTTGTTACTCTTGGTGTCTCCTAGCCGCTCAGGCAAATTATATTGTCTAAAAATGAATTTTTCCATCGATAACGTAACAATGTTAAATGTTGATGAACATCAATGTTAATTGATGTCAAATGACAAAACGGATTATAATGACAATGTATATATGTATATATACATATATATATGTATATATATATATATATATATATACATATATATATATATATATATATATATATATATATATATATATATATATATATATACAGCCAACATTTTTTAACCCAATGCGGCCCCCGAGTCAAAAAGTTTGGGGACCCCTGATCTAGTCATGAAAATAAAGAACACCCATTGGATGAGAAGGTGTGTCCAAACTTTTGGCCTGTACTGTATATATCGAATATTGAGTTTAAGTAAAAATATATCGAGATATACTTTTTAGTGAAGTGATTTATATTTATATAGCACTTTTTCTCTAGTGACTCAAAGCGCTTTTACATAGTGAAACCCAATATCTACGTTACATTTAAACCAGTGTGGGTGGCACTGGGACCAGGTGGGTAAAGTGTCTCGCCCAAGGACACAACGGCAGTGACTGGGATGGCGGAAGCGGGAATCGAACCTGGATCCCTCAAGTTGCTGGCACGGCCACTCTACCAACCGAGCTATACCGCCCACACTGAACACTTTAGTCCATACCGCCCTGCCCTATTAAACAGTGTACATATTCCTTTATTGTATACGTCCACATCCGTTATCCATTTTTTAATTCTATTTTTCTCTTCCAGGTCCGAGCCAATAACTCCGAACTGAGCTTCTTCCTTCTCGTGTCGCTCAAACTCTGCTTTCTGTGCTCGCTGCTCTTCATCGGGCGTCCCTCGGCCTGGGCTTGTCGCTTCCAGCAGGCCGCCTTCGGCATCAGTTTTGTACTTTGCCTGTCCTGCCTCCTTGTTAAGACCGTGGTGGTCCTGGCAGCCTTCCGCTCTGCTCAGTCCACTTCCAAAAACTTCATCAAGTGGTTCAGTCCTTGGCAACAGAGAGGAAGTATCGGCTTGTTTACTTGTATACAGGTGGGGATGATTCATGGATTAGATGTCCTATGATGTCTTACAATAACTATTTCAATATCATTTAGGTGACCATCTGTGCCATATGGTTATCCCTCAGCCCGCCACTTCCTGGCTATGATGTGGGCATCTTAGGGGCAAAGGTCACCCTCAAGTGTGCCATGGACTCTGTGGTGGGGTTCTCCCTGGTTCTGGGCTACATCGGCCTGATGGCTTGCACCTGCCTCCTCCTGGCCTTCCTCGCCAGGAAGCTTCCGGATAACTTCAACGAGGCCAAGCTGATCACCTTCAGCATGCTCATCTTCTGCGCCGTCTGGGTGGCGTTTGTTCCCGCCTACGTCAGCTCGCCGGGGAAGTACGTCGTGGCGGTGGAAGTGTTCGCCATCCTCGCCTCCAGCTACGGTTTACTCTTCTGTATTTTCGCACCAAAATGTTTCATCATTGTTCTTAGGCCTCAGAAAAACAGCAGGAAATACCTCATGGGTAGATAGTGTCTTATTTGTGCTTGTGCTTTATGCAGTACTACCACTAGATGGCAACACATACCATGAACATTTAGTTTTGTTTTTTTTTGCTCTCATCTTTGTCTTCCTTGTATGGCTGGCAGACTTTTATGGCATCATAACATACTGTCAATAAATAACCCTTAAAACCTAGTGGCGACTATGTGTAAGAGCTATTTGTGGGAAAATGGAGAAGGTGATGGGATAGAAAAGCTGCGTTCCCGACAAAAACACACCAGTTGGATTCAATTACAAACCCCAAAACCAGTGAAGTTGGCACGTTGTGTAAATCGTACATAAAAACAGAATACAATGATTTGCAAATCCTCTTCAACCTATATTCAGTTGAATGGACTGCAAAGACAAGATACTTAACGTTCGAACTGGAAAACGTTGTTCTTTTTTGCAAATATTAGCTCATTTGGAATTTGATGCCTGCAACGTGTTTCAAAAAAGCTGGCACAGGTGGTAAAAAAGACTGAGAAAGTTGAGGAATGCTCATCAAACACTTATTTGGAACATCACACAGGTGAACAGGCTAATTGGTAACAGGTGGGTGCCATGATTGGGTATAAAAGCAGCTTCCATGAAATGCTCAGTCATTCACAAACAAGGATGGGGCGAGGGTCTTTGTGAAAAAATGTGTGAGCAAATTGTCGAACAGTTTAAGAACAACATTTATCATTGAGCTATTGCAAGGAATTTAGGGATTTCACCATCTACGGTCCGTAATATTATCAAAAAATTCAGAGAATCTGGAGAAACAGTTGGTCGCTACATCTGTAAGTGCAAGTTAAAACTCCATCCATCCATCTTCTTCCGCTTATCAGAGGTCAGGTCGCGGGGGCAGCAGTCTAAGAAGGGAGGCCCAGATTTTCCCTTCCCCAGCCAATTCGTCCAGCTCTTCCCGGGGGATCCCGAGGCGTTCCCAGGCCAGCCAGGAGACATAGTCTTCCCAACGTGTGGGAAGTGGCTTTACTTTGAGCTCCACCCGGATGGCAGAGCTTCTCACCCTATCTCTAAGGGAGAGCCCCGCCACCCGGCGGAGGAAACTCATTTCGGCTGCTTGTACCCTTGATCTTGTCCTTTCAGTCATAACCCAAAGCTCATAACCATAGGTGAGGATGGGAACGTAGATCGACCGGTAAATTGAGAGCTTTGCCTTACGGCTCAGCTCCTTCTTAACCACAACGGACCGATACAGCGTCCGCATTACTGAAGACGCCGCACCGATCCGCCTGTCGATCTCACGATCCACTCTTCCCTCACTCGTGAACAAGACTCAGGTGGGTGCCATGATTGGGTATAAAAGCATATTTGTACATATCGTATTTGCTGATGTTGCTCTATTGTTGTTGTTGTTGTTATTGTTGTGTTTGCTGTTGTTGTTTTTGTCTCTCTGTCTTATCCCCTTCCTGTCCCCACAATTTCCCCCTGTGTCTTCCTTTTTTTCTCTTTCTATCCCCTCCTGCTCTGGCCCGGCTGCACCAAATGATAATATAAATATATTTATTAAAATCAAATACAAATAAGGCAACAAGAGAAGTATCCCACGCTTCTCTTTTGTAAAGTAAATTTGTACAGCCGATATGGGCATCTACATCAACTATATGATTTGCCTGAGAAGCTGGGCAGGACAAAAAAAACAGGCTAATTGGGAACAGGTGGGTGCCATGATTGAGTATAAAAAGCAGCTTCCATGAAATGCTCAGTCATTCACAAACAAGGATGGGGCGAGGGTCACCACTTTATGGACAAATGCGTGAGCAAATTGACAAACAGTTTAAGAACAACATTTCTCAACCAGCTATTGCAAGGAATTTAGGGATTTCACCAACTACGGTCCGTAATATCATCAAAATATTCAGAAAAAATTGGAGAAATCACTGCACCTAAGCGATGATATTCGCTCACTTAGGTGGTACTGCATAAAAAATTGACATCAGTTTGTAAAGGATATCACCAAATGGACTCAGGAACACTTCAGAAAACCACTGTCAGTAACTACAGTTTGTCGCTACATCTGTAAGTGCAAGTCAAAACTGTACTATGCAAAGCCAAAGCCATTTATCAACAACACCCAGAAACGCCGCTGGCTTCGTTAGGCTCAAGCTCATCTAAGATGGACTGATGCAAAGTGGAAAAGTGTTCTGTGGTCTGACGAGTCCACATTTCAAATTGTTTTTGGATACTGTGGATGTTGTGTCCTCCTGACCAATGAGGAAAAGAACCATCTGGATTGTTCTGGCCACATGTTACAACAGTGTGGCTTCATAGTAAAAGAGTGTGTGTACTAGACTGGCCTGCCTTTAGTCCAGACCTGTCTCCCATTGAAAATGTGTGGTACATTATGAAGCCTAAAATACGAGACCCCGGATTGTTGAACAACTTAAGCTGTACATCAAGCAAGAATGGGAAATAATTCCACCTGAAAAGCTTCAAAAATTGGTCTCCTCAGTTCCCAAACGTTTACTGAGTGTTGTTAAAAGGAAAAGCCATGTAACACAGTGGTAAAAATGCCCCTGTGCCAAACTTTTTTGCAATGTGTTGCTGCCATTAAAATCTAAGTTAATGATTAAAGTGTGTAAAGGATATCACCACATGGGCCCAGAAACACTTCAGAAAACCACTGTCAGTAACTACAGTTCGTCGCTAATCTGTAAGTGCAAGTTAAAAGTCTACTATGCAAAGCCAAAGCCATTTATCAACAACACCCAGAAACGCCGCTGGCTTCGTTAGGCTCAAGGTTTTGGGTTTTGCACACACACACACACACACACACACACACACACACACACACACACACACACACACACACACACACACGCATATATATATATTATAACTTAATTCAATGCATGTTTCAGACTAAACAAATTGTTAAATACTTTTCTTTAGTACATAATAATGAAAACAATAGACTTAAATACATATTTTCTTGAAATAAACATATTTCATGCATAACATCAGCGGTGGGACCAAGTCATTGCTTTGCAAGTCACAAGTAAGTCTCAAGTCTTTGCCCTCAAGTCTCGAGTCAAGTCCCGAGTCAAGACAGGCAAGTCCCGAGTCAAGTCCAAAGTCAAGACTGGAAAGTCTCAAGTCAAGTCCCAAGTCCTGCATTTTGAGTTTCGAGTCCTTTTAAGTCCTTTTAACCACAGACTAATATATTTACACAGATTGTGTATGCTTTTAAAACGCTGTATTTATTTATTAAAACAAATGCATTTGAAATTGCAGGGGAAAAAAATAGTGCTGACATTGCACTTCATAATAGCACTATTAACCAGTCATTTTAAACATTTAACTCATTCCTTTACAGAATAAACACATTTGAAAAAACAAGTGCAACTGTACTTATTTGCACAAAAGTGTTAACATTGTATTTCCATGGCATATTGCATTGTAACTAGTTCCACAGCAGTTTCTATCCTGTTCTTACCTTATCTCATTGATCTCATCTCATACTGTATGTGTTTTTATGTGTGCGTACACATGAAAAACATAACAAATACATGAACAAAACAATGAACAGAGTTGTACTTTTTAGATGTCAGGGCCCTATGCAATATGTACACATATTCTTAATATAGTATACATTTTAACTGACCTTTATTTGACTATGTTTGTCTTTTTGTAGGTGGTTAAAATACGCGGTGCTGCTGACCGCCGTCTAACGTTATGTTACTGTGTGTGATACATAGACTAACGTAACGTTATGTGTAGGTACCTCATGCAACCCTGCTTAAAAAAAATCACTTGACAAAAAGTATGAATAAGGTAGCGAACTGCAGTGGACGCAACAGATTTGTGTTTGCAATGACGTTATAACCATAGACATCTTATAAGTAGACGCAGCATTGGTTGCTGTAACGTGAGCAATTTGGCCGCCATCTTGAAGTGGTGATGAGGAGCTGGCGAGCAGCCGAAACTGACAGTTAACAGGTAGAAAACAAAGATGTGGGTTGGTGTTCAGCGTTTTCCTGCTCAAATGAGCGGACTGTTGAAAATAGGAATCGGGGGATTACTTTTCACAAGTAAGATTTAACATTAACGTACTATTGGTTGTATTTTATGAAAATAATATTACCACAGAGTTGAGAAGGAGCAAAGATCTTCAATATTTGTATGTGAAAATCACAAATTAATCTTCTGGGGGAGGATGACCCCCCTACAGGGGTTTGGTTTACAAACTTTCAGCCCCACCTAAAACAAAATTCACCAGTCACCACTGATTATGATGCATTCTCATTTTAGGCAAAATATAAGACAATACTTTCCTAACAGTATAATTGTAACCAGGAATAAGTCTTCAAGTAACAATATTCAAATACTAACATTGTTGGGTAAGACAGAATTTGGATCCAGTGAAACAGATTGATGGTTTTAGCTGATATAAAGACTTTCGGGTGTTTATATATGTTTATGTTTAAGTATTTGGCAGACGCTTTTATCCAAAGCGACATAAAAAAGAAAATACATGATAATTTAAGGGAAGAATGTAATAGAAAATATCAATACAAAGTGTCAAGACAGAATAAACTCTATGCTGCTGCAGCAACAGAGATACAGTCTATTGGTCCCCAAGATATATAGATATCTAATGTATTCATACATTGTTTATGTAGGATATACGCATGTATATATAACCTAATCCTATTGTTTCTTCAACTTAAAAATAGCTGTCCCTTTTTTCCCCCTTCTCTGGGATTATATTCCCAGTTTTGATCTTGGACGTCTGGTCACTTATAGCATATAAGAATTACTGTTGAGCAAACTATGAATAATAAAACATATGTCTTTTATCATAGCTACACGTATGACAAAAACGCGCATGAAAATCAGTGGTATTCAGTGAGGTAAGATGAATTGAATGTGCTGACAGTTCATTGCTCCTGCCAAATGAATTGCACTGATCACCACTCCAAGATGGCGGCCCTGCGTCTCGTCTGCGCCAGTAGGCAGTAGCGCTCCATGCTGCGTCTACTTATAAGATGTCTATGGTTATAACGTTAGCAGTGAGTTTACAGCCTCACTGATTTAACTACACAGAAAATAAAAGTCACGTTACTTAGCCAATAAACGTTATCTTACATTCAAAACTTACCCTTCTTTGTGCAACTTCAAATGTCGAACAAAGTTGGAAGTTGTTGCGTCTCCGTCTGTAATATTCGAACTGCGTGATTTGCATACGGCAATTCGTTTTTTGTTGACCAAGTCGTAGTTTTAATACCCGAACGAAACCAACTTTGGCATAATTGTTTCTCACTGGCGCGTTGTTTGACAACTTGTTCGGTGGTTGTCCTGCAATTTGATTGGATGAATGCTGTGTGATGAAAACAACGTAGATCTAATTTGATTGGCTGTTGTACTGAGAGCACACCAGCTGACGGGAACAACACGCTGATAGACACAGACGAAGAAAATGAAAGATACGGAGCGCTCCCAAATAACTTTTTAATTGTTGGGTTTTGGGGAAAGTAGCAAGTCTGTTACGGCACAAGCACGCTCCTTGCTTCCCTCTTCTGCTGGAGCGCTCAGAGCCTCCGCTGTGAGCACCAGACACGCCCCTGCGCTCGTCACGCAGACCGCGCCCACACTCCATGGAGACAATCTACAAACAACGCACCTGGCTTTGATGAGGGACAACAGTATAAAGAGCCCCGACGCTGATTCCTCGTCGTCGGAACGTCGCTCTGCTCGCAGTTAGCTTCACGTATCTGACTTCCCTCCAGCTCTCGCTCGTTTTTGCCTATTTCCTTGTGCCTCTTTTTCTGATCCCAGTGTTGTCTTTCGTTTCCCCACAGTGCTCGTGTATCAGCCTTGTTGTATCCACCGCTGCCATATTTCCCTCCTGGACTCTGCTTGCCTCCCCGATCCTTGACCCAGTTTTGGACTTCCGGATTTCGCCCTCCCGCTCTCGACCCCGCTTGGATATTGGACTCTCTCTTGGATCACCCCTTTGGACTTGGACGCTTTTCATTCAACACGCACCTCAACAAACCTTACGGTATTCATATGGTTAAATTCACACACATAGTTTCTCATGCAAACACATAGTAGCATACACACCCCATTCACTCATCAAGCACACAATAAACCTGTTGAGCTTGATATTCTGTTGTCGTGCCGTCTCCTTCCCCAGTTCGACATAACAAAGTCATGTCAAGTCAAAAGGCTCAAGTCCAAGTGAAGTCACAAGTCATTGATGTCTAAGTCGAGTTGCAAGTCTATTTACATTTTGTCAAATCGAGTCTAAATAGTCAACAAATTCATGACTCGAGTCTGACTCGAGTCCAAGTCATGTGACTCGAGTCCACACCTCTGCATAACATCAAAAAGCATGAATTCAGTGTCCAGCTTTATGATGAACTACGTCTACTGTCAAGTCATGTGAGACCGTTTTTGTGTCGTTTTCCCGTGTTTAGTGTTTCTTCCTGTACCGCGCTCTTAATTTGTTTTCATTTCCTGTTTTTGTTGCGTTTCAGTGACATCACCACTGTTTTGGAGCGCTATTCTCCACACCTGCTCTTGATTAGTGGAGCAGGGGACTCACCTGCCACTGATTACTAATCAGGAGGGTTTATCTGTCAACGATGCAGGTGACACTGTTTTTATTTATTTTTTGCACATTTTTTCCCTGCACATTGCTTCCTGTGGCTGTCAGGCCAACTATCGCCACGCGAGTGGGTGACCTCTCCAGCTTCACCACTGTGAGAGCGACCTTGACAAAAGGAATGGAGAGGTGAAATATTTGTTTTATTAATGTGAGTGGCAACATACAGAAATAAATACATATGAGTGGCAATATTTCTAATTGATAAAATTAAACATTTTTGTTTCACAAAGCACATGTTCACTTATTAACCTACTCTGTGGTTAGAGTGTCCGCCCTGAGATCGGTAGATTGTGAGTTCAAACCCCGGCCGAGTCATACCAAAGACTATAAAAATGGGACCCATTACCTCCCTGCTTGACACTCATCAAGGGTTGGAATTGAGGGGTAAATCACCAAAAAGTATTCCCGGGCGTGGCCACCGCTGCTGCTCACTGCTTCTGCTCACTGCTCCCCTCACCTCCCAGGGGGTGATCAAGGGTGATGGGTCAAATGCAGAGAATTTCGCCACACCTAGTGTGTGTGTGACTACCATTGGTACTTTAACTTTTTAACTTTTATACCATGTGGTCATTTCTTTATGTTACAATGTGGTCATTTTAATTGTTTTAAATTTTTTATTAATCAGTTCAACAAAATAATACACAATGATATAATAAACAATTCCAATTCCACAACCAAACCCGGCCCAGCAACATTCAGAATAACAACCAAACACACAAACATGACACAAAACAATCCAAAAGTAGTCAAACAAAAATGAATAATATCAACAGTATCAATATAAATATTAATAAGAATTCCAATAGAACAGTGATTAGAAGTCCCTCATTTACATTATTATCACAGCCAGTTATAAAAAACGTTTAAAAAATGGCTTACACTTGCATCGTATCTCATAAGCTTGACAACACATTGTGTCTAATATTTTCCACAAAGATAAATTAAGTCATACTTTAGGTTCATTTATTAGTTAAAACATATTTAAATAATGGATCCCGTATTCCAATATATGACTCATTATTATCTAAACTAAATGCATTTTTTTTCTACTGATATCATCTCCATATAGTTTGTGTATAACAGTCAGTATGAGTTGAACTATCAAGATGTATCCGTTTTTGTTATGATAAATATTGAAAGAAATGCATTTTTACTCTTTGATGACACGTTACTAAATGGATTTGTCATTCATTTGTCATTATATAGAAGCATAATGTCTGAATTGAACAGTTATATTACCAGGAGTTTAAGTATCCATCCATCCATCCATCTTCTTCCGCTTATCCGAGGTCGGGTCGTGGGGGCAGCAGCCTAAGCAGGGAAGCCCAGACTTCACTCTCCCCAGCCACTTCATCCAGCTTTTCCCGGGGGGTCCCGAGGCGTTACCAGGCCAGCCGGGAGACATAGTCTTCCCAACGTGTCCTGGGTCTTACCCGTGGCCTCCTACCGGTCGGATGTGCCCTAAACACCTCCCTAGGGAGGCGTTCGGGTGGCATCCTGACCAGATGCCCGAACCACCTCATCTGGCTCCTCTCGATGTAGAGGAGCAGCGGCTTTACTTTGAGCTTCCCCCGGATGACAGAGCTTCTCACCCTCTCTCTAAGGGAGAGCCCCGCCACCCAGCGGAGGAAACTCATTTCGGCCGCTTGTACCCGTGATCTTGTACTTTCGGTCATAACCCAAAGCTCATGACCATAGGTGAGGATGGGAACGTAGATCGACCGGTAAACTGAGAGCTTTGCCTTCCGGCTCAGCTCTTTCTTTACCACAACGGATCGATACAGCGTCCACATTACTGAAGACGCCACACCGATCTGCCTGTCGATCTCACGATCCACTCTTCCCTCACTCATGAACAAGACTCCGAGGTACTTGAACTCCTCCACTTGGGGCAGGGTCTCCTTCACAACCCGGAGATGGCACTCCACCCTTTTCCGGGCAAGAACCATGGACTCGGACTTGGAGGTGCTGATTCTCATCCCAGTCGCTTCACTCCCGGCTGCGAACCGATCCAGTGAGAGCTGAAGATCCTGGCCAGATGAAGCCATTAGGACTACATCATCTGCAAAAAGCAGAGACCTAATCCTGCAGCCACCAAACCGGATCCCCTCAACGCCTTGACTGCTCCTAGATATTATGTCCATAAAAGTTATGAACAGAATCGGTGACAAAGGGCAGCCTTGGCGGAGTCCAACCCTCACTGGAAACGTGTCCGACTTACTGCCGGCAATGCGGACCAAGCTCTGACACTGATCGGACAGGGAGCGGACCGCCACAATCAGACAATCCGATACCCCATATTCTCCGAGCACCCCCCACAGGACTTCCCGAGGGACACGGTCGAATGCCTTCTCCAAGTCCACAAAGCACATGTAGACTGGTTGGGCAAACTCCCATGCACCCTCAAGGACCCTGCCGAGAGTATAGAGCTGGTCCACAGTTCCACGACCAGGACGAAAACCACACTGTTCCTCCTGAATCCGAGGTTCAACTATCCGGCGTAGCCTCCTCTCCAGTACACCTGAATAGACCTTACCGGGAAGGCTGAGGAGTGTGATCCCACGATAGTTAGAACACAACCTCCGGTTCCCCTTTTAAAAGAGAGGAACCACCACCCCGGTCTGCCAATCCAGAGGTACCGCCCCCGATGTCCACGCGATGCTCCAGAGTCTTGTCAACCAAGACAGCCCCACAGCATCCAGAGCCTTAAGGAACTCCGGGCGGATCTCATTTACCCCCGGGGCCTTGCCACGAGGAGCTTTTTAACTACCTCGGCAACCTCCTCCTCCTGAATCCGAGGTTCGACTATCCGGCGTAGCCTCCTCTCCAGTACACCTGAATAGACCTTACCTGGAAGGCTGAGGAGTTTAAGTAAATATTCTTTTAACCTTTGGTGAGTTACTGATATACAACAACGGACCTGTTGGAGACCACTGTTGTGTCACTATCAAAAAGTGTGGTGTCATTATCATACAGTGTAGTGTCGCTGTTATAAAGTGTAGTGTCACTGTTATAAAGTGTAGTGTTATTGTCATCAAGCTGCAGGACACTTGATGTTTATGTTCAACAACTTAGACACACAACTAGTGATTAGACAACGAGGCATCATAATAATAAGAGAGTTGCTAAAAAAGTCGACACTTCTAAAAAGGTGAGCTAGCATTACTGAGCTACTAAGTTAGCATGTTTTGTACCTGGTAGTCGCGTTGGCCACATGTAGCTTCCCCATCGGACTAAAACAGCTCCGAACTGCTCCTTCATACGCAAATACGGTGTTAGCTTTCACTGTTATGCTGATGACGCCCAACTCTACATGCACTTAAGGCTGACCAACGCGCAGGATTGTAGTCAGCTGGAGGCGTGTTTTAATGAAATTAAACAATGAATGTCCGCTAACTTTTTGCAACTCAACGCCAAGAAAACGGAAATGCTGATTATCGGTCCTGCTAGACACCGACATTTGTTTAATAATACCACCTTAACATTTGACAACCAAACAATTACACAAGGCGACTCTGTAAAGAATCTGGGTATTATCTTTGACCCAACTCTCTCGTTTGAGTCACACATTAAGAGTGTTACTAAAACGGCCTTCGTTCATCTCCGTAATATCGCTTAAATTCGTTCCATTTTGTCCACAAGCGACGCTGAGATCATTATTCATGTGCTCGTTACGTCTCGTCTCAATTACTGTAACGTATTATTTTCGGGTCTCCGTATGTCTAGCATTAAAAGATTACAGTTGGTACAAAATGCGGTTGCTAGACTTTTGTCAAGGACATGAAAGTTTGATCATATTACGCCTATACTGGCTCACCTGCACTGGCTTCCTGTGCACTTAAGATGTGACTTTAAAATTTTACTACTTACATATAAAATACTACACGGTCTAGCTCCATCCTATCTTTCTGATTGTATTGTACCATATGTCCCGGCAAGAAATCTGTGTTCAAAGAATTCCGGCTTATTAATGATTCCCAGAGCCCAAAAAAAGTCTGCGGATTATAGAGCGATTTCTATTCGGGCTCCAGTACTATGGAATGCTCTCCCGGTAACAGTTAGAGATGCTACCTCAGTAGAAGCGTTTAAGTCCCATCTTAAAACTAATTTGTATACTCTAGCCTTTAAATAGACCCCCCTTCTGTCTTGCCTCTTGGTGAGGGTGGTCGCATTTTTTTTCCACTCCCTCCTTCCCTGCTTGCTTTCTTGTGTCCTTGTCTTGTCTGAACTTTTTTGAAGCCTCTTTCTTTGCGCTGTCCTCAAATCTAAACATCAAACATGGATATGATCAGCTGGACTCTCGACACAATTGACAAAGTCTTTTCGACAAGGAAAAGAGGTTCGGGGGAGCCTGGCTGCCCTGATGGAACCATTGCTGCGGGGTACGTGAGAGATTCCTGGGATGAATGGAGACTCATGTGCCTCTCAGTCCTTTCCATCGAGGACGTGGAAGACATCTATCTATGTGGAACCGTGATCGCGGGGCACCTGCTGATTGGGCTGGGCATTGCTCTGGTGTATCATCAAATTTGGAAGACGATGGCAGCCACTCAAGGAGCCCAACGGCTGTTCATCGCAATGGAAGGATTGGGTCGAACTGTGGGAACACAGACTGGGGCGATTTCTGATTTGAATCGCAAAATGGATCTCATCTTGGAGAAGCTTGCTGAGAAGGAAGAATTAAATTGAATTTGAGAGATCCAGCACGGACACACAGAGCAGGCAGGTCATTGTTTTGACTGCTCGAAGAAAACAACATCTTAATCTACGATTTGACTCCCTCGAATGGCCTTGATGCTATCAGGAACAGGCTGTTCTGAAGAACTCCCCCGAGGACTCCTCAACGATGGACGCTTTTGACCTCCCTTTTTTTCAATAACACCTGATGTCGAATTTTGAGATCGGCCTCAGTCCACAAAAACATTTCAACATCTCACCCAAGTTAATTGGGCATACATGCACGCACGCACCCGCCCCTCCCCCAATCAACGCCTTCACCACTGCTTAATTCCTCTTCAGGGTTGTGGATGGCTGAGTAGCGCTTTATAGCGGCAGCCAGCTTCCAGAGCCCCAAATCCCCCCCCCCCCCCTCTGTTGCGAGTTGTTGTGATTACATGTATCATGTTTATGTGTGAACCGAGGATGTCGTTGTGGCTTGTGCAGCCCTTTGAGACACTTGTGATTTAGGGCTATATAAATAAACATTGATTGATGATTGATTGATTGATTTAAAAAAAACATTGCCACGGTAAAAAGTCACATTTGGACAAAGATTGCCAGAAGCTAAGTGGATAGATTTGACTGCAATTTTGTAAAAAAAAAAAATAATAATAATAAAGAAAATGTAAAGTCGCCTGTAATAAGTGGACTTGGCAACACTGAAGATAATGTTACATACATTTTTCAGGGCAAGATTCCAAACAAGCATCAATAACGATAATTTTGCTTTATTAAAGCATATTTAGCATATATATTACAGGTCAAACGTTTGGACACACCTTCTCATTCAATGTTTTTTATTTTATTTTCATGACTATTTACATTGTAGATTTTCACTGAAGACATCAAAACTATGAATGAACACATGTGGAATTATGTACTTAACAAAAAAAGGTGAAATAACTGAAAACATGTTTTGTATTGTAGTTTCTTCAAAATAGCCACCCTTTGCTCTGATTACTGCTTTGCACACTCTTGGCATTCTCTTGATGAGCTTCAAGCACACCTGTGAAGTGAAAACCATTTCACCTCCTGAAGTTCCTCTTGTAATACCCCGGGTCCTAGTTTTGGCCCAACGTGTCCACTGCAGGAACTTTTACAGGAACTTTCCCATTTACCCGGGTAAATAAAGTTCCCCCTGTGTTTCCACCAAAAACTATCGGGTAGATTTAGTTCCTCAGTAATTTTGTTAATACAATTTTTTAATTAAAAAAAATCTAGTAATCAAATTTCAATTAATCATGATTAATCACAAATTATTACCCGCATGCATAATGTAAATTAATTTAATAAAAGCAGCCATTACTGCGATGTGGCACTCAATGAAAAAAATGAGTTGACACCCCTGATTTAAAGACACTAGTTAACCAAACATGGATGTTTTTGGTCTGTGGGAAGAAACTAAAATACATGCAAGCACGAGGAAAACATGCAACACAGAGAATAACCTTCTTGCACGGAGACACTCTCCTTTTAATACTTACATGTTCATGTGATTGGACAAAACCCAAAACCAGTGAAGTTGGCACATTGTGTAAATGGTAAATAAAAACAGAATGCAATGATTTGCAAATCCTTTTCAACCTATATTCAATTGAATACACTGCAAAGACAAGATATTTAATGTTCCAACTGGAAACATTTTTTTTTTTGCAAATATTAGCTCATTTGGAATTGGATGCCTGCAACGTGTTTCAACAAAGCTGGCACAAGTGGCAAAAAGGACTGAGAAAGTTGAGGAATGCTCATCAAACACTTATTTGGAACATCCCACAGGTGAACAGGCTAATTGGGAACAGGTGGTTGCCATGATTGGGTATAAAAGCAGCTTGCATGTAATGCTCAGTCATTCACAAACAAGGATGGGGTGAGGGCCACCACTTTGTGAAGAAATGCCTGAGAAATCTGTCAAACAGTTTAAGAACAACATTTCTCAACGAGCTATTGCAAGGAATTTAGGGATTTCACCGTCTACGGTCCGTAATATCATCAAAAGGTTCAGAGAATCTAGAGAAATCACTGCACGTAAGCGATGATATTACGGACCTTTGATCCCTCAGGTGGTACTGCATCAATAAGCAACTTCAGTGTGTAAAGGATATCACCACATGGGCTCAGGAACACTTCAGAAAATCACTGTTAGTAACTACAGTTTGTCGCTACATCTGTAAGTGCAAGTTAAAACTCTACTATGAAAAACGAAAGCCATTTATCAACAACAGGGACGGCGTGGCGCAGTTGGTAGAGTGGCTGTGCCAGCAATCGGAGTGTTGCTGGTTACTGGGGTTCAATCCCCACCTTCTACCATCCTAGTCACGTCCGTTGTGTCCTTGGGCAAGACACTTCACCCTTGCTCCTGATGGCTGCTGGTTAGCGCCTTGCATGGCAGCTCCCGCCATCAGTGTGTGAATGTGTGTGTGAATGGGTGAATGTGGAAATATTGTCAAAGCGCTTTGAGTACCTTGAAGGTAGAAAAGCGCTATACAAGTATAACCCATTTATCATTTATAACACCCAGAAATACCGTTGGCTTCACTGGGCCCGAGCTCATCTAAGATGGACTGATACAAAGTGGAAAAGTGTTCTGTGGTCTGACGAGTCCACATTTCAAATTGTTTTTGGAAACTGTGGACGTTGTGTCCTTCGGACCAAAGAGGAAAAGAACCATTCGTTATAGGCGCAAAGTTCAAAAGCCAGCATCTGTGATGGCATGGGGGTGTATTAGTGCCCAAGGCATGGGTAACTTACACATCTGCGAAGGCACCATTAATGCTGAAAGGTACATACTTTGGAGCAACATATGTTGCCATCCAAGCAACGTTACCATGGACGCCCCTGCTTATTTCAGCAAGACAATGCCAAGCCACGTGTTACAACAGCATGGCTTCATAGTAAAACAGTGCGGGTACTAGACTGGCCTGCCTTTAGTCCAGACCTGTCTCCCATTGAAAATATGTGGCGCATTATGAAGCGTAAAATACCACAACAAAGACCCCGGACTGCTGAACAACTTAAGCTGTACATCAAGCAAGAATGGGAAAGAATTCCACCTGAAAAGCCTCAAATATTGGTCTCCTCAGTTCCCAAACTTTTACTGAGTGCTGTTAAAAGGAAAGGCCATGTACCAAATTTTTGCAATGTGTTGCTGCCATTAAATTCTAAGTTAATGATTATTTGCAAAAAAAAAGAAGTTTCTCAGTTGGAACATTAAGTATCTTGTCTTTGCCGTCAATTCAATTGAATATAAGTTGAAAAGGATTTTCCAATCATTGTATTCTGTTTTTATTTACCAATTACACAACATGCCAACTTCACTGGTTTTGGGTTTTGTATTTATAACCAACTGTTTATGTGATTACAGGAGAATGGGTGAACGAAGGCCATGGCTGCCATTAAAAAACAACTCCCACGTACTGGTCTTGCCTTGTGACGGAAGCGTTTTGCTTCACGATTGGAAGAAGGTTATTTGCTTGGGCGTCTTCTTGCCCAAGGCCGTTTGAGACACTTACAAATACTGCAGCATGGTGAGGAAGAGCAGGAGGCGGGCACTGAGGCGATGCAACTCACTTGCTCCTCAAGTGCGCATTATGTAGGTTAAAAATAATCCACACCTGTGATATTTAATGATTCTTTTTTTGTGCAGTGATGACTGTTTATTAATGCGCTAATCCTAACGCGTGATGTCTTTGTTGATAGAACACTCCACCCATGTCTCGGCTTTCCTGGTTCCCCACTCGGCGCTGGCCATCCTCAACCCTGTTGCTGCTCCTGGTGGGGCTGCTGAGCAGGCAGCCAGGCCTGAGGGTGGGTCTGCAGGCAGTCCACACGCTGACTTGTCCTCGGTGGGGAACGCCCGGAAATCGGGGGCTTTTCCGGGATGGAGAGATTGTCATCGGCGGTCTCTTTCACGTCCATTACACGCCTCCGCCCATGGACAACGACTTCACTGACGAGCCACGCTACAAAGAATGCACCGTGTAATTATAGTCATCGTGTTTCTCCAGAAACAAAAACCTGCACGATTTAATGAGATCGACAATGCTCATCTGTCAGTGTGGTGCAGCTGACACCAAAATAATAAGCAAGCATTATCTCTTCCTCGCTACAGTTTAGAGCATCTCCCAATGCAGTACATCTACGCCATGGTGTTCGCGGTGGAGGAAATCAACCGGAACCCCACCTTGTTGCCAGGCATCCACCTGGGCTACCACATCCGCGATAGCTGCGCCTCGCACCCCTGGGCCACGCAGGCCGCCCTCTCACTGGTGAGCGGGGACAGCAGCAGCTGCAACCCCGAGGACATCGCGGAAGATTCGAAAGGTGCTGACATCTGACAAAAAATTTTTAAATAGCGGGGTTTTTCAAATACATATATATATATACATATATATATATATATATATATATATATATATACATATATATATATATATATATATATATATATATATATATATATATATATTTTTTTTTTTTTTTTTAATGGCTATGATGATAATGTCAACGAGGGATTTCTAATCACTGCTATGTTGGATTTTTTTTTTATCAATATAGATACTTTTGTTGATATTATTCCTTGTTGTCTGACTACTTTTGGATTGTTTTGTGTCATGTTTGTGGGTCCTCTCAATTGCTCTTTTGATTGTTATTCTGAATGTTGCTGGAATTTTAATTGTATCATTATGGTATTATTGTGTATTATTTTGTTGGACTGATTAATAATTTAAAAAAAAATTAAAAAAAATAAATAACAGGGTTTGATATGATTACTGTGTGTCCTATCAGGTGTTCCCTTGATCATCGGTGGGGCTTCATCCAAAACCGCCATAGTCCTCTCCAGAGTCCTGAGTCCACTCTCTGTGCCTTTAGTAAGTCGATTTTAAAACAATAACAATGCTCCGTTTTGTTGACACGGTCATGGATAATCATCATGTCTTTATTATTGTGGTTGTTGCACTGCAACATCCTGTTATTTAGTTTTGTATCATTGTGTCAGTAAAATGCAGTGCTTTCTTCCTCATTCTGTGCAGGTTCACACTAGTGTTGTCCCGGTACCGGTACCAAAATTATTTCGATACTTTTCGGTACTTTTCTAAATAAAGGGGACCAGAAAAAAATGTCATTATTGGCTTTATTTTAACAAAAAATCTTACGGTACATTAAACGTATGTTTCTTATTGCAAGTTTGTCCTTAAACAGAATAGTGAACATACAAGACAACTTGTCTTTTAGTAGTAAGTAAACAAACAAAAGCTCCTAATTAGTCTGCTGACGTATGCAGTAACATATTGTGTCATTTTCCATTCTATTATTTTGTCTAAATTATTATGGACAAGTGGTAGAAAATTAATTACCAATCTACTTGTTCATTTACTGTTAATATCTGCTTACTTTCTATTTTAACATGTTTTATCTACACTTTTGTTAAAATGTAACAATCACTTATTCTTCTGTTGTTTCATACTTTACATTAGTTTTGGATGATACCACAAATTTGGGTATTGATCCGATACCAAGTAGTTACAGGATCATACATTGGTCATATTCAAAGACGTCATGTGTCCAGGGACATATTTGCTGAGTTTATAAACATAATATACATTTAAAAAAACCGAAAGAAGATGTTGTTATGCCAAAACATATTGACGTAATCGACGAGATACGCTCCTGTACTTCGCATCATTACAGTGGATGTCAGGTGTAGCTCCACCAACGGTGTTTGTTTACATTGTGACGCCGGTGAGCTACGGTGTGTAGTGAAGCATGTTTAGCTATTCCTCGTCCTGCAGTGATAACGGTACTTGTAAGAAACTTACTTTATTTGTCGCCATGGAGTCGAGGATTAGTAATTCAGAAGTAGCCAAAACACTGTCGACTGGGGCTTGAGTTTAGCCGCTAGCTAGCTAGCCATGTCTTAAAGCATCTCTTCCTGAGGGCATTTCAGTGTTATAACTTCACCTTTATCTTTAGTTTTTAAGCCAAAACGCGTCCGTTCTCCCTTTTCTGTCTGCACACTGTGTCTGTCACGGCGCGGATTCGAACCCGCTTCCCTCCTGCAACTGAGTGTCACAGTTCCCCCTCTGGCTGCTCGCCCGGACACGCCCCCCACTCACGCTGAGCGCAGCACGCCCACGCAGCGACAAGCCTGCAGACAATCAACAATCAGCACACCTGGGACCGATGAGGGCAAGCTGGATAAAGGACCAGTGGACCCAAGGATCCATGCGGGAATTTAGTTTACCTCTTTGGATACCTTCGCTTGGTGTACCTTCCTTCCCGAGTCTTAACCATTGTGCTCCCTTGTGATTTGGACTGCCTTCCTCGATCCTCGACCCCCACTTTGTAATCGGACCTCTTGACGCCTCTCTCGCGCCCTGGATCATCTGCCTGCCCCTCGGACTGTCTTCCTGCCTTGTTCCCTCTCCTCGTTTCAACATCACGGTAGCACACAACAATTAATTACACACATAGTCTCACACTCTTGTATTTTGGTCAAACACTCCATTCTATTGTTTAGTAGTATTGTTTGTTATTATATATATATATATATATATATATATATATATATATATATATATATATAATAAATCATTGTACAATTCCCCTGGTGTCTGTGGCCGTCATCTCCCCTTAGTTAAACATAACAGTGTCTGCTTGTAAGTACTCCATGATTGTGCGCTGCCGAACATGCTCGTCTACTCGTAAAACCAGCAATGACACGACGTGATGATGACAGGAGCGCTGGTGGGGGGCGGACCGGTACTTTTCAGAGACGGTATCGTACCGAATATGATTAATTAGTATCATAGTATTATACCGTACAACCCTCCATCCATCCATCTTCTTCCGCTTATCCGAGGTCGGGTCGTGGGGGCAGCAGCCTAAGCAGGGAAGCCCAGACTTCCCTCTCCCCAGCCACTTCATCCAGCTTTTCCCGGGGGATCCCGAGGCGTTCCCAGGCCAGCTGGGAGATATAGTCTTCACAACGTGTCCTGGGTCTTCCCCGTGGCCTCCTACCGGTTGGACGTGCCCGAGGGAGGCGTTCGGGTGGCATTCTGACCAGATGCTCGAACCACCTCATATATTTGACACGACTGTGTTGTTCTAACAGATGAGCTACCAGTCGAGCTGCCCTTGTTTGAGCGACAGGCGTCAGTTTCCCAACTTCTTCAGGACCATCCCCAGCGACATCTACCAAGCGCGAGCCATCGCCAGTCTGGCCTTATACTTCAAGTGGACCTGGATCGGCGCGGTGGTCGCCAACGACGACTACGGTCTAGTGGCAGTGAAGGTAACGTCATTAGATTCTGACTTTATTACAACAATAATAATCGGATTTGAGTCCATGTCCATGTTTTTGTTCCTTCCAGTTGTTCCAGGAGGAGACCCTGGGGTCGGGGGTGTGTTTGGCCTTTTTAGAGACTCTAAATAGGCCAAACATTGCGAGCGATGCCAGGAGAGCAGCCCTCGCCATTAAAGCATCGAGCGCCAAAGTGATCCTTGTTTTTTCCTGGTACACGGAAGTGAGGGAGGTGTTTCTGCAACTGGCCCAGATGAATGTATGACGGATGACACGACGTTAAAAGCGAATTTGCTCAAATGTCTTTTTTGTATATGTCGACCCCCCAGGTGACTGACAGGCAGTTTATAGCCAGTGAGGCTTGGAGCACCAGTGGCAGCCTTCTCCAAAATCCCATCACCTCAAAAGTGGCGAGCGGAGTCCTCGGCATAGCCATACGTAGCTCGCCAATATTGGGATTCGAGAATTACATCCGGAGTCTGACCCCATTCCGTCGCCCCGATGACGACTTCTTAACGGAATTCTGGGAACAGGAATTTGCCTGTCGAATTCCAGACGGCTCGGCGTCAACACCGAGCGCAAACATGTCCAACCCGAGGACTTCACTGCCCCTCTGCAGTGGGGAGGAGTCCCTGGAGGTGGTAGATAACCTCTTTACCGACACCTCCCAGCTACGACAGGCCTATAATGTCTATCTGGCTG
>NC_084564.2:34675000-34730000 GCF_033978685.3 Nerophis lumbriciformis | reverse complement strand
AATACTATATAATGTCTACACTTATACTTAATTATTTGACAACTTTCACTTTTACTCCACAAAGTTGCCTATATAAAATGGGTACTTTTACACTTATACAGTTCCCTGAACCATCTTCGTTACTCCATAATTAAAGTTGAGTTGGTGACTTAATGCCTGTTTGTTGTCATAGCAAAGAAGAAGCAGGCCCTAGATTTCGGAATGGTATTGGTATCGGCCGATATCCAAATTTGGGTATTGGGATTGGATTGAAGGTGAACAAATGTGGGTCAGTGAGTTCCAAAATACTTAAACTTTTGATATTAAGTACAATAAATGTCGAGTATGAAACTTTTACTCAAGTAATATTCTAAAAGGAGTCTTTAATGTATACCCAAATCATTTTCTGGTCAGATACAAACCCCGTTTCCATATGAGTTGGGAAATTGTGTTAGATGTAAATATAAACGGAATACAATGATTTGCAAATCCTTTTCAACCCATATTCAGTTGAATGTACTACAAAGACAAGATATTTGATGTTCAAACTCATAAACTTTTAATTTTTTTGCAAATATTAATTAACTTAGAATTTCATGGCTGCAACACGTGCCAAAGTAGTTGGGAAAGGGCATGTTCACCACTGTGTTACATGGCCTTTCCTTTTAACAACACTCAGTAAACGTTTGGGAACTGAGGAGACACATTTTTTAAGCTTCTCAGGTGGAATTCTTTCCCATTCTTGCTTGATGTACAGCTTAAGTTGTTCAACAGTCCGGCGGTCTCCGTTGTGGTATTTTAGGCTTCATAATGCGCCACACATTTTCAAAGGGAGACAGGTCTGGACTACAGGCAGGCCAGTCTATTACTTGCACTCTTTTACTATGAAGCCACGTTGATGTAACACGTGGCTTGGCATTGTCTTGCTGAAATAAGCAGGGGCGTCCATGGTAACGTTGCTTGGATGGCAGCATATGTTGCTCCAAAACCTGTATGTACCTTTCAGCATTAATGGCGCCTTCACAGATGTGTAAGTTACCCATGTCTTGGGCACCAATACACCCCCATACCATCACAGATGCTGGCTTTTCAACTTTGCGCCTATAACAATCTGGATGGTTCTTTTCCTCTTTGGTCCGGAGGACACGACGTCCACAGTTTCCAAAAACAGTTTGAAATGTGGACTCGTCAGACCACAGAACACTTTTCCACTTTGTATCAGTCCATCTTAGATGAGCTCAGGCCTAGCGAAGCCGACGGCGTTTCTGGGTGTTGTTGATAAACGGTTTTCGCCTTGCATAGGAGAGTTTTAACTTGCACTTACAGATCTAGCGACCAACTGTAGTTACTGACAGTGGGTTTCTGAAGTGTTCCTGAGCCCATGTGGTGATATCCTTTACACACTGATGTCGCTTGTTGATGCAGTACAGCCTGAGGGATCAAAGGTCACGGGCTTAGCTGCTTACGTGCAGTGATTTCTCCAGATTCTCTGAACTCTTTGATGATATTACGGACCGAAGATGGTGAAATCCCTAAATTCCTTGCAATAGCTGGTTGAGAAAGGCTTTTCTTAAACTGTTCAACAATTTGCTCACGCATTTGTTGACAAAGTGGTGACCCTCGCCCCATCCTTGATTGTGAATGACTGAGCATTTCATGGAATCTACTTTTATACCCAATCATGGCACCCACCTGTTCCCAATTTGCCTGTTCACCTGTGGGATGTTCCAAATAAGTGTTTGATGAGCATTCCTCAACTTTATCAGTATTTATTGCCACCTTTCCCAACTTCTTTGTCACGTGTTGCTGGCATCAAATTCTAAAGTTAATGATTATTTGCAACAAAAAAAAGTTCATCAGTTTGAACATCAAATATGTTGTCTTTGTAGCATATTCAACTGAATATGGGTTGAAAATGATTTGCAAATCATTGTATTCCGTATATATTTACATCTAACACAATTTCCCAACTCATATGGAAACAGGGTTTGTATTTGAGTATTGCTTTCAAGTACTTCAACGCAGGACCGACTACTCATCAGAATCACAATCAAAATCATCAACATATTGATTTTTTTCTTCTTTTTAGGTCCGAGCCAACAATTGCGAGCTGAGCTTCCTGCTCCTCTTGTCACTCAAACTCTGCTTCCTGTGCTCGCTGCTCTTCATCGGGCGTCCATCAGCCTGGGCTTGTCGCTTCCAGCAGGCTGCCTTCGGCATCAGTTTTGTACTCAGTGTGTCCTGCCTCCAAGTGAAAACCATTGTGGTTCTGGCAGCGTTCCGCTCAGCCCGTCCTGGCTCCGGAGCCCTGATGAAGTGGTTCGGTCCGGGCCAGCAGAGAGGGAGCGTGTGCGTGTTCACTTGCATACAGGTCGGATAGTGAATGCATTATCTGTCATCAAATCATGACTTTTTTAACATTTTGCACTGTTTTTTTTCACCCAGATCATCATCTGCATTATATGGCTATCACTCAGCCCCCCCGAACCTAGACCAGACTTCGATACCCCCGGGTTAAAGGTCACTCTCAAGTGTGCCATGGACTCTGTAGTGGGGTTCTCCCTGGTTCTGGGCTACATCGGCCTGCTGGCTTGCACCTGCCTTCTCCTGGCCTTCCTCGCAAGGAAACTTCCGGACAACTTCAACGAGGCCAAGCTGATCACCTTCAGCATGCTCATCTTCTGCGCCGTCTGGGTGGCGTTTGTTCCCGCCTATGTCAGCTCGCCCGGGAAGTACGCCGTCGCCGTGGAGATCTTTGCGATTCTTGCCTCCAGTTACGGCTTGCTATTCTGTATTTTTGCACCAAAGTGTTTTATCATTCTTTTGAGGCCTGAGAAAAATACCAAGAAACACATGATGGCCAGGTAGCAAATGAGCTTTGTATGACCAAAATATATATATTTTTCTTATGTGGTAGTTTGCGATGTGATAAGATGTTTTGGACCCAATACTGTCTGATACATTATTTGTTTGTGTAACATGTGTAACACAAATGTGTTACTGTCCATATGAAAAACAGAAATAAATACACATGGATAACATTATCTTATTTTAATATACAGTGTGTATATTTTTAGGCTGTTATAGGTACATCCAACCAAATAAAGGTTATGTTATTGTTCTAACATGCCTTCTGGAGGCTCTATTAATATGAATCCAATGATTTTTTTGAGACATCTCTTATTAATCAATTGGAAAATGAAAACAATGTTAAAATAACACCATATCAAGGCCATTCAATCAAATCCAAGCAGTTAGTGCAGAAGAACATGGAGCCCAGGGGTCTCAAACTCGCAATCCATACTTCTACTCAACTTCATAGTTTAGCGTGATTGCAGGCCACAGAACCCCAATAACGCTGCAAACAAAAGTTACAGCACAACAAACATACATTGTGCAACACAAAGAGCAACTCCCTGCCATGGAAGCAAGCAAACGAGTCTCAGACCATCTTTCGGGGAACTCAACAGGGTCAAAAAAAATGTTATACATTCAATTTTAATCGTATGCATGTTTGAAATAAATTCAAAACTCATCTCAACTGTAATAACCATAGCTCACTTTGTGTGGCCAAACCTCAACCCAACTCTACCTCCAGCACCACCTGTTGGTTTACATGTATAAATGCATGACTATTAGTTTCCCCAATTAAATAATACTGTTTTGTATTCGGGGTAAATATTGAAGATTAGGAAGTAATGTAAAGTTTGTGTGATGATCATGTTTTGTTTTAGTTTAAGACTCCCTCAGTTCTGTTTCAGCACTTCTGGGTTTGTGTTTCTTGGTTGCCATGGGTGCTGATTATTTTCACCTGCCTCTGATTAGTGTTCGGGACGCTCACCTGCACTAATCAGAGAGCTATTTATTCCTGCCTCTCGCCACACTCAGTCTGGCTGTTTTGTTGGCTTCATGCAACATTGCGTTGGTAAATCCTAGCTTCTGAGTCCTGTTTTTATGCTAAGCTTTCCCGCTAGCTTTTTCCTTAGCTTCCCGTGCTATCGGCACGCTTTCCTGTATTTTTGTATTTTGCCTTATATATGGATAATAAATCATTGTCCTAACTGCACACTGCCTCCGGAGTTCCGTCTGCATCTTGGGTAAACGATCCGCGCATAACCATGCGACCACCCAACTGTGACAGTTTGTTCAAATCAGTATGTGATATAGCTTTCATACATCTGAAATGTATGTTAAAGGTGACATCCATGGATTTAGCTTGGCTTCAATATTAAATAAATGTATTGTGGAGATGCGGTATCGTTAAAATGTAATCAAGTTATAGTTTAATGTGGATAATACAGAATATACAATGTTTTTTAGATAAATTGACTAAAATATTTAGCTGCTTCTCGATTCTTATTTGTCTCAGCCCAGATATACAAAAAAATTAAACAGATACATGTGTGGATGTCAAGAGGAAAAGGAACAAACCTGTTTGATTTGTCAATGCTTATATCGGCCCATAATAGCTTTCTTTGTGTTTCTCTCTGGTCTCAGCAGGATGATGTAGCATTTAGGTCCAAACAGTGCCACTAAGAGGCCAAAACTGGACGCCAGGATGGCAAAGACCTCCACCGCGTCTGCGTATTTTCCGGGAGAGTTGATGTAAGCAGGGACGAAGGCAACCCACACGGCACAGAAGATCAACATACTGAAGGTAATAAGTTTAGCCTCGTTGAAGTTGTCTGGGAGATGTCTTACCATAAATGCTAACAGGAAGCTGAGGATAGCTAGTAAAGCAATATAGCCCAGCAACACTGCAAAGCCTACACTAGAGCCAACTACACACTCATAAACAATTTTGTCATTGTGGTATTGCACGTTTTTATGAGGAGTCGGTGATGCAGAAACAATCCAAGCAGTGCAGATAACTGCCTGAATGCAAGAAAGAGCCATAATTGTTCCTCTCTGCTTCATGGCACTAAACCACTTCAGACCGGCTCCACCTCCTGGTTTGGAGGACCTGAACACAGCCAGAACCACCATTGTTTTAACCAGGATGCACGATACACAGAGCACAAAGCTGATTCCAAAGGCTGCATGTCTCAGCTGACAAGTCCACAGCCTGGGATGGCCGATGAACAAGAGCGAACAGAGGAAACACAGTTTAAGTGACATCAAGAGCAGGAAGCTGAGTTCTGAATTGTTGGCCCGCACAATGGGTGTGCTGCGATGATAGATGAATATCCCCAGAACAACAGCGCAGATAAATGTGCCCAGCAAAGCAACACTTGTCAAGCAGATGCCAAGGGGCTCGTGGTAGGAAAGGAACTCTGTTTTCTTAGGAACACAGCGGTCATGCTCAGGGTTGGACCAGAAGTCCTCTGGACAGCTGGTGCACTTTGTGGAGTCTGAAAGAGGATTGATAAGATGTTTATACACATTTATGCCAGTTTATTTGATAGAAACACAACCAACCAGTAATATTGCTGATCTTTCCTTCAGAGCAAGGGATGCAGTCAAAACAACACTCAGGTTGTCCCTTCTTTCTGGCCATGCGAGTACCTGGAGGACAGTTCTCACTGCACACAGACCTAGGAGGCTTCAGAGAGCAAAACAATTATCTATATTGGACTTTGACATGTTACATTGCGTCAACACATGTGGCTGACCTTGGTGTAGCCAACACTCCAGATGATTTTGTTTTCATCAAGTGTGAGTTCTTCGCCTTTTAATGCCGACTTCTTAACCTCACCCACATGCTGCACTTTGGTTTGTCCATCAGGGAGCCAATGCCAGTTAATGACATCATATATTGGTAAGGCGTCACCCTTCACATCAAAAGACACTTGGTCACCAAACGATGTGGTGAAGTTGACCTTTTGCAGATAGTGCAAAAGCTGCAAATGAGAGTGACACATTTAGAGAAACAGATTTCATGAGCATAATTTGCTTGTTTGAATAAGTGTTGAACTCCAATTGTTGGTCTAACAATTATTGTTTTTACATTTTCATTATTTTTCAGAAAGAAAAAAAATTCTTCCCCCCCAGAAAACACATCCCATTCACCAGAAGTATTTTATTTTATTTTTTTGCTGCATACACACAGCATAACTTTCTATAGTCAACTTGTGTGAACACAAGCGAATACATGATCGAAAGTCATTCATGGAATTACAACAGGAAAGCAGTGTGTATTATGTAGAGGCAGCTTGGGGAAACACATTCTCCGACAACTAACCAGAGTGACCTGCAGAGTCACAGAGCCTTGTAGCACTTTTAGCCACTTGAGAGGGAGATGAAGATAGATATTAACAACAACTGATGGGTAGCTGTAGTGCTGGTCGACCAGGCTATTGCTGGACTTTAACGTTCAACTTTCATTATTATTAGGCCCTTTTCCACCGTAGGAACCTTTGCAGGAACTTCCCTACTTACCCGGGTAAATAAAGTTCCTTCTGTGTTTACGCCAAAAACTACCCAGATAAATGTAGTTCTTTAGGAACCTTTCAGAGTTCTTCCTAGCTCCGTAGTACTTTTTTAAGCGACCAGGAACCTTTTCAGGGGCGGGCTGTGCTGTCAAATGCTGATTGGTTAAACACAGTAGGGGGTGTTCCTAGAACTTCTCTTTCAAGCACATGACCGCCATTGCAATATGTTCATTTTTAATTTCTTGTGTATTTCTATTACAACAAACTTGACAACAGAGAGAAAGAAAAACAAAAGGAGCTTTCGAAGTGCAAGAACTTTTGTGGGGCATGTTTGTGCTGAAGAACACTGATCAGTGGAACTATCTTGCAGTGTTTTTACTCACCTGTAGTCTTTAAACTATGTGCAGTTTATTGTTAATTATTATTTTTATGAACTTAATTTGGACATACGAAGCTACGAGAAGTGGATTGACTCTTTTAAACATATTTACGGAGGAGTATGAAGCCTGACTCAAAGCGGCGATCACAGGTGCCTACTACGGTACTCTGACTTCATTGGATAAATGTGCTGTCAAAGTATACCACGTTGTTGGATTACGATCTCATCCTTCTACTATCAAGGTGAGAGCCATGATTTATGATTTAGAAAAACATTTCACAAGCACCGAGGTGAGGAAGCAGCTCACCACCCAATGATGTCAACATAGCCACACAAGCTAGTGATCACTGCGCTGCTATAAATAGTTTGTCTGCGTTAGCGCTTATAATAACAATATCACTAATACTTGGTTAATATTGAAGTCGTGAAATGTAAATGCAGTATTGTTGACGGTTTTTGGGTGGTTATTTATTGGGTTTTATGGGCGGAATAGAGGACCTCCTATTAGCTCCATAGTAAGCAGACTTTCATTTAGGTTTATTTATGCATTAAAAAAAGGAAAGATATGCTAATTGTGTCTGAAATTGTCTGTAAAAAAAGAGCTCTGTTCAAAATGAGACATTTTCACGTGCTTCTCAGTTAAAGTTGAAGGAAAAAACTGCTGTCCTTCCTAGCCGCTGTCATTTTTCAGATTCACCGTCTTTAATTTATTTTAAAGTGTGATTGTTTGCTCCAAAGAAATACAATTCCACTGACCGTCCCGGAAACCGAGACATCTGTCACCTCATGGGTCCTTTTAAAAATGTCTGACTCCAGCTTCATCCCGAACCTGACTTCTGCCTACGTTCCTCCCCAGTATGTTTTGGCCTAAACTTGCGTTTTTCACCATTCACGAGTGGTCTCAGAACATGACACCCAGACATAGATGGGCTCTACTGTATGTTTGATACAGCTCTTGACTTGGATCTAGGTAAACTTCATGTTGTTGCTAGTGACTGTAGCATCAGTAAATACAATGTAAGTGTCAGCTGACCTCACCTGCCATGGCTCCAGACTCTGCAAAGTAGCACAACTGTCCCCGCTGAAAGGCCCTTTGCCAGTCACACACTTCAGCAGGTCATGAAGGGCATACGCCAGAGCGTAGACCGCCTTGTAAATATTATACTCAGGTCTGAGGTTAGAAAGATTAAAAAAATCTGTCTCCACACTCGTTAAATCTTCAAGCCCTGTGCAGGTTGCACCGAGCCAGCCGGCTTGCGGCACAAATCGACAATAAAATGTGTTCTCCCAGAATTGGTTCACCTAAAAACATTTCCCAAAAGGCAGCAGCACTCAGACCATTAGACTCTTCACTTTTAAGATACTATTTCAAGGTATATGCTCACCAAGCTGTAGCCGTGTTCGTCGTGCTTGTCAGGACGTATTTGTAAGAGGAAGTCAAGGAGTCCTGGTATTTCCCCTCGACGGATGGCGATACCCAGCGTGCCCCCCAGGTAGTACATGAAACGTGGAGTCTGGAGCACCGTGGCTGCCGTCCAGGATTCACTGGCAACCCACTGCAGGCCTGTCACATTCTGCTTTACGATCTGTGTGGTGCAAATTACTTGGATTTAATTGTTTACATATGGGAATGCTTTCATGCTACACTTGTAGTTCGAAAAAAGAAAATGTTTAATCGTCAAGCTATTTCTTGGAGAAGACCATGCCATTTTTTGAACTTTGCAATTCATATCATAGGGACTCATCCATCCATCCATCCATCCATTTTCTACCGCTTGTCACTTTTGGGGTTGCAGGGGATGCTGGAGCCTATATCAGCTGCATTCGGGCGGAAGGCGGGGTACACCCTGGACAAGTCGCCACCTCATCACAGGGCCAACACAGATAGACAGACAACATTCACACACTAGGGCCAATTTCATGTTGCCAATCAACTTATCCCCAGGTGCATGTCCTTGGAGGTGGGAGGAAGCCGGAGTACCCGGAGGGAACCCACGCAGTCATGGGGAGAACATGCAAACTCCACACGGACAGATCCGGGATCAGGATCGAACCCAGGACCTTCGTATTGTGAGGCACATGCACTAACCCCTGTCCGACCGTGCTGCCCTCATAGGGACTCAAACAGTAAAAATTACATGAATCATTCTGTACTTTTATTCAGATATGTACCCAACATTTTTTCCCTTTCGCCATCAAGTTTTGTGGAACGAAACTACATAGTTTTCGCAAACTTTAGTTACTAACTAACAGTTAAAAGCAGAGGTGTAGTGGGTACTATGTTAAATGTACTTAAGTAACTTATTTGGATACGTTGTACTTGTCAGAATAGTTTTGATGTAACATACCTTTTCATTTAAGTTGAGTATTTTTGTGAACAAAAAATGCTACTTTTACTCTGTTTTATTTCTGTACCAATGTATTACTGCTTGCAAAATGTACAGTATTTGTTTTGGTTTGTTAGTGAGACTTCTGACCCGGTTGACTCTGTTTCACCAATCCAGCATAACTACAGTGGCGTTTGACTCTTTTTCACCAATCAAACAGAGCCCAGCAGTCACATGACCACGCACAAAATCTTGGCAGCACCACACTGACGTAAACAAATATTCATGAAGTCTGGCGGAAACAATGGAGGAAATGACGGTGTCTGACTCAAACACCCCTGCAATTAATGTTTGAAAAGAACAACTCTGTCATGCACTGCCATCTGTGTCCGACTGGAAATGTCCACATTGAAGCCTAAGAGAATTTTTCTTTGAACTTGAAATTTTTGGTATGTTTTGGCTGCGCATATTTTAAAACACACACGGGTCTGGAATTTCCTCATAGGGACCAATACACACACTGAGTACCTATGTTTGGCCACTGGTCATACACACTTCACACACTAAAGTCATGCAAATTGACCTCCAGGGGACCATTAAAAGAAAAAAAAAGATGCATAATACCTGTTGGACGCCGTTTTCTATTGATTTCAATGCTTTGGACTCCACGGGTCAAGTTGACACAACTGTGAGAGTTAGTTAGTTAGTTTTCAGTGCCACCAGAAAATAAAAACACACTTACATACAAGTTACTCAGTATAGGGTAGTACTCAAATATAGGGTTGTACGGTATAGGGAAACTAATAAAGTACCGCGGTATTAATGAATAAAAACAATACTATACTGATTTTGAAAAATACAGGTACTTTTTTGTTATCCACATGCTGCCGTGCGGCGGTGACATACAGAGCCGAGGTGCATGATTGTCAAAACGCACACACAAAGCGCATACAAGCAACAATGGTGTGGAGAGAAAGAATGGGGAAACAACGGCAATGTGGAGGTATTTGGGCTTCAAAACTACAGATAAAGATGATGCTTTAAACACGGAAGGGGCATGCAGCGCTGCTTTGAAACATGGTGAAAAGTAGTATTACGACCTTTGCTTCAAAAATTGGTAAACATTTAAATAACAAGCATTCGGATCTGCACAAGGACTTTAAATAGTGACAGGTAGTAATGTAGTTAATTATGCTGTACACATATAGATACGTAGACTTGCACACAGATGGTTGGTTTGTTGCTAATTATTAGTGCAGTCCACAGCGTCGTCATAATGTAAATTAATGCAAGTGAAATGACTGAATTTTGTAACAAATTCCTGCAATTTGTGTTTTATCTTCAACAACGTGTGTTTTACCGGCTCTATGTCCTATCTGTGTAGTTTTGGGCATAGTGTTGTTTTGAGTATTCACTAATGATTGTATTTCTCTTAAAGCCAGACCAAGAGTGGCAACAATACATCATGAAGCATTTAATACAATGTCAATACAGCTTTCTATTTTAATTTAACCTACAGTAATCTTAGATTATGGCAAGTTATATGTAACATATACAATTTTAAATTGTTATTTAAGTGCAATAAGAAAAGCCCAATGTGTTTAATGCCTTTGAATGTTTATTTCAATCTTCTAAAATTGGTCTTTGAGTGCAATAGGAAACATTTGTTTAATGTATTGTAAGATGTTCTGTTAAAATTAAGTCAATAATGAAATTTTTGTGGTCCACTTTATTTGGAAAAGTATCGCAAAGTATCAATATACATTTTGGTACCGGTACGAAAATATTGGTATCGGGACAACCCTACACAAGTAATTATTTTACTTTTACTTATTATGCTAAAGTAACAGTATTCTTACTTGAATACATCTTTTGGCTACTCTACCCACCTCCGATTAAAAGCCTTTAATAGCGTAATCAAGTTATATTGTACCTATAAAATTACATTGTACACTGCAAAAAGTGACATTCAAGCAACTTTAAATATGTGAAATCAAATAAAAATATATTGTATTTTTAGACCAGGTATTTTTATTTGCTACTACTGACCTATTTGCTTTTTTAAGTGATGCAGTAGAAGCTAAAATCTGAGATATACTTCTTAAAATGAACAAAATAATCTGCCAACAGCTCAATACAATTTAACTCACTGAATACACCAGAAATAAAATGTTCTTGTTCTGTTGGCAGACAATCTTTCATATATAAATGATGTTGCCTTCTAAGAATCATGATATGCAGTGTTTTAGTAACAACCTCATCCAGCAGGTGAAGCATGTGGCTCTCGTGTGCAAACGCCATGACTATTCGGGCGGTTGACCTCTTCATTAAAGTCACAATCCGCTGGATTTCATGTAGGTCTTTGTCCCAAGGTAGAACCTCCAGGTAGGCCAGACAGCCGCTGCCAGACCGGGCCAGCTCGTACTGGAACGAGCGGGCAACACCGAGTCCATAGTCATCATCAGTGACAAGCAGGCCGGCCCAAGTCCAGTTGAAATGTTTCAGGATCTGGATCAATGCTCGAACCTGAGCAGATGAATTCAATTTAGGAATGTTATAAACAACCATCGAATACGATTTAATGCATTACTTCTGTCTTTACAAAGATAACGTTGCTTAGATGTATTAAGTTAACATTTGTGTAGTTGTAGCTTGCAGTACTGTAAATACTACACTGCATTAATATTTTGAAGGCTTATTTTGCTAAAAAGGTTGTGGGTGGTGTGGAGAATGCATATATTTTTAAGAGTTCTCTCTTTATTCATAGTCATGTTTAAAGCAGCTAATATTTTCCCATGTGTGCACTTTGTGCTTTCTTCTTTTTGTTCGCTAGTAAACTCTGTGCTTTACCTTGAAGGCGCTGGAATGTGTATTGGGAGTATAATATACTCTCTTTTTACCTTATCAGTTTAGAACAATAAGGCTGTATTTCTTTCTGGGCGGGCGAGGGCTGTTTTCGTACTAAATAAGCAGACTCTTTCAGTTTGATTTTTAGACCGCTTCTAGATGCCGCTATTAAACGCATTGTAGGGCTGGTCTCCTAAAGCTTTAGTAAAACTTGGTAATATTCCTATTCTGTCTTAATGGTCCTTCTTACTCAACATATATTATATATGTCATCCGAAAGAATTTGGGATTGACCAGTGACTTTTATTCCCTGAGAGGAAGAGTGCTCAGACGCAACAATTGTGGTGACTTTGTTGATGAGCTTTAAATATAAATTGAAATGGTAAATGAGATTACAGTTAATTGATTTCTTCAAGAGCAACAATTGATTTGTTTCCATTTCACAAACATGGTCCCACCTGAAAATCATCGTTGGGGATTGTTCTGAAGAAGGATGGAAATAATTTCCGATTGCTCAGACAGGAGCATGTGGAAAAATAACTCACCTGTAAACATAAACACACGAGTTAGATGGAAAATGATACTTCAAGTGTGCGACGTTTTTACAAAAAGTAAATAGAAACAAGATTAAAACTCACAATGGGCATCTTGTATAGACCCAGCACCATTGATGTGGCAATGGAGAAAGTCGAATAGGAATCCCCAACAATGCCAAGCACTGGAGGGCTTCCCACACATTCTTCCTGGAACAAAAACTGCTCTTCTCGACCGCTGGCCAGTGACAGCGCTCCACTAAACCCGACCATCAGCGAACCGCAATTGTCGTAAAGTCTATATCCCAAAGTGACGTTGGGCAGCAGCTCTGTGTTTCTGTTGATTTCCTCGATGGCGAAGGCCATGGTCATCACATACCTGAAACCTAGAATGTCAAAGCTAACACACAAAATGTAAAAGACGGAGACATTGTAAAATGTTTTACAACCGGCGTGAAGCTGCATGGACGTCATACTGTACGTACCCGTGGCACCTCGGCTGGCGTGGTTGTGATGTAAAGGTCTGCTCAGGGTACACAGAAGTATAATGCACCTCAAACAGCCCGCCCAAAACCACATCGCCATGCTGGTGCACCTCATTCAGCTGAAAATGTCTCCATAACTTGCACGATGAGGAATTGGACCTGCAAGAGGACAACGGGAAGGCAGTCAAGAGCAGACACAAGAACAAGGATTTTTTTTCTACAAACATGACGCCTCGTTTCTTTTCTGCTTCTTTCCTTCTTGTGACAGTACTTCGTAGCTGGTCTTGTTTTATGCCCGTCACATGTATTGTCTAGCACCTCCCATCAGGATAAGGACAACGGGGTGGAGAAATGAAACATATGACATTAACTCTTTTGCCTATCATTTGAGAAAAGATATACACGACCAACATTTGTTGGTTGTTGTTTTTTCTGGAAAATACAACTATTCTATCACAATTAATGAGGAGAGTTTATACTGCCAATTCCAATCATCCATGAGTGAGATCAGCCCATACTAAAACAGATCACATGTATTAACTGTAAATGTTTTATTTAAAATCCTTTCATTTTCTCAAAACTCGACAGTGTGCCTAATGAATGGAATGATTCTGGTTGTGCTTACCGACCTCGAAGCTGTTTTATTTGGTACATGGTGTAATGATAAGTGTGACCAGTAGTCATACATAAGAGATATGTGTCGACTGCAATATGACGCCAGTAAACAACACCAAAACTTTAAATGTTCCATTGAAAATAAATAACATTACACACAGCACTCAAAAATCTGTCAAAATGTTTTAATATGACTTTAAAGCCGCACCGCTTGATGGATTGTCGGCCCATTACGGCTACCGTAGTCAGAGATACAAGTTTTACTATGGCAGACATATTATCTGGCGTTTTGTTTCGCAATACTATGCAATACCAACTTTTCTTACCTTCTGGTACCTGCTGATGTGTATTTGAGATCTGCATAAGTCCTGTAAATTTGCGCACGTTCGCCACTGTAGTCCATGCCGATTGCCGTAGTCGATAAGCTTCTTCTTTTTCTCTATCTTCTTGTTTTGGGACATTCATTCTCTGCTGTTGCCATTTCTAATATAAAGTAGCGTAAAGTTCTAACTTATATCTTATATATCTCACTATGGAAGCGCTAAAAACTACCGGCGTAGTGGGTTTACATAATTCACCCACGGAACTTTAGTTATTAGAGAGTTCCGGTCTGACGGTTTTTCACGGGACACATTTCCTGCGTTGTTGCACGAGTGAGCCACGGATGAGGAGATGCTGCTCCATTATTGAGGCTGAATGTCATTAAAACAGTTCGCTCCATCTTTTGACACTTCTTCCATTCCCGTCCTTGCACGCTACACCGCTACAACAAAGGGAGAAGACACTGTCGAAGGTGAGCCACGTAAATAAGACCGCCCACAAAATGGCGCATCCTGGAGCAACTGTCAGAAAGCGACTAGAAGATGATCTGTAAAACATCATCTATACAACATTTTGACAAAAGAACCATCATTACATGTAATGTAGACCACAAGGAAGTGTTTTAAACAAAAAATTTAAAAATCATAATATGACCCTTTAATGCGCCTTATAATCCGGTGTGCCTTTTGTATTAAAAAAGACCTGAATAGACCCACTCATCGGCAATGCGCTTTTTAATCTGGAGCAAAACGAAGTTAATAGGAAACAGTAACTTAACTAAAACAAAAACTACTAAGTAATTTTGCCCTCAAAGTCCTCATGTGTCCAGGGAATTATTCCCTGCGTTTGTAAATATGAACAGAAAAAAAAAAGACAAAAACTTTTTTAGACAATAAAAAATATTGACGTAATTACTCTACTTTTGATCATATACTGATACTACCCTTTGCTATCAACGCTAACAAATTCATGGATCAACCTCCTCTTACATATCGAGTACTGACTGTGACAATGCTGACACACGAGCAGTTGTTGTTATATTATCCTCTCTGTAGACTCTTAATTTTTAATCTCCTTGTTAATTTCAAGTTAAAAGCTGTTTACTCTCTAACATAAAGGCAGGCTCGTAGGTCCGTATAGCGAGGCGTCAGGGTCCGTGTCCAGGCGGGAGGTCGAGATCCAAGAGGCAGCCAGGGAACCAGAGGGAATACGGGGAGACGAGACACACAGCTTGTAACGCGGGAGCGGAGGAAATGCTGCTGGAACGACACGACACAGGACAACACACAATGAATGAATGAATGAATGAATAAAACTTTTATTAGTAGATTGCACAGTATAGTACATATTCCGTACAATTGACCACTAAATAGACTACTACTCAGTGGCCTAGTGGTTAGAGTGTCCGCCCTGAGATCGGTAGTTTGTGAGTTCAAACCCCGGCCGAGTCATACCAAAGACTATAAAAATGGGACCCATTACCTCCATGCTTGGCACTCAGCATCAAGGGTTGGAATTGGGGGTTAAATCACCAAAAATGATTCCCAGGCGCGGCCACCGCTGCTGCCCACTGCTCCCCTCACCTCCCAGCGGGTGATCAAGGGTGATGGGTCAAATTTTGCCACACCTAGTGTGTGTGTGACAATCATTGGTACTTTAACTTTAACTTTAAATGGTAACACCCGAATAAGTTTTTCAACTTGTTTAAGTCGGGGTCCAAGTAAATCAATTCATGGTAAACACGGAGGTGGAGAAAACACAGATAGGGAGAGCATAGTGCTTGATACGAGTTGGCTTACTGTACAAAACAGGAAACTACGTTCTGGCCCGGAACACAGGTCTGCACTGGCTTAAAAAGCCCAGGAAGCTCATCAGCGACAGGTGTGAGGAGTGCTTATTGATTGCAGCTGTGCACCGGCGCAGCTTGGAGCTCTTGGAGGTGCGCTCAGCAGAGGGCACAGATGAATGTGCGTTGGAATGCGCCCGGGCCGTGACACTACTGTTGCCAATGATGACCACTTGTATCAGTGTGGTGTATATAAAAAATACCTTTATGAATCCAATATTCCTCCATTTGAAGCTTTTTGTTGTTGTTGTCTCTTATTTCACTTTTGGTATGTCTTTCTCATCAAAGGTAGTAATTCAATTCTCTTTCTTGTAATGTATTCGTAAATTGTTGGCCAATTTCAGCAAAATATAACTATTTTGCTTTTGTACATCATGAACTGTTTTAATTTTATTGGGGGGTAATTTGAGTGGCCAGATACTGTATACACTAGTGTTTACTTTGGACAAGTACATTTTTGTTATTAGCTAGCTAAGATACCTGTATCTTGCTAAGCTATTTGGAGTTGAGTCATGGCTGATCTCTACACTTTCAGAACAAACAATTGTGTTTGTTTGCGCTTTTACAAACCAATAAAACCAATGCTATTCATGGACGAAAAATAGGATGTGATTCTACACAATAGGAACCATCCATTTTCTACCGCTTGTCCCTTACAGCAGGGTTCCCCAACCTTTTTTCCTCCAGGGACTGGTTTAATGTATGCATTATTTTCACGGACTGGCTTTCAACGGGCAGCACGGTGAAACAGAGGTTAGTGCATGTGCCTCACAATATGAAGGTCCTAAGTAGTCTTGAGTTCAATCCCAGGCTCGGGATCTTTCTATGTGGAGTTTGCATGTTCTCCCCGTAACTGCGTGGGTTCCCTCCGGGTACTCCGGCTTCCTCCCACCTCCAAAGACATGCACCTGGGAATAGGTTGATTGGCAACACTAAATTGGCCCTAGTGTGTGAATGTGAGTGTGAATGTTGTCTGTCTATCTGTGTTGGCCCTGTGATGAGGTGGCGACTTGTCCAGGATGTTCCGCCAGAATGCAGCTGAGATAGGCTCCAGCACCCCCCGCGACCCCAAAAGGGACAAGCGGTAGAAATGGATGGATGGATGGATGGATGGCTTTCTACGTGTGGCAGATAAAAACAGCAAAAAAATTAGCCTTTGGCTACAATCTGAAAGTTAAGTCGGAGAAAATGTGGTAGTTTTCAAATTAACTAGATGAGGCAATTCCTGAGGGGATTGCATGTGAATGCTCCAATGCTGACAGAATGAAATATGAATGTAAGAATAGTTTGAATGTTGGAATGTTTTGAAGCATTTGAATTTTCAGGAAAACCGGAATTTGGTTTGGAACTTGGGAAAGACTTAGTTTGAATGTCCAGTATGAGTGGAATATGTTGAAGGTGGAATGGTTTGAATAGGTTGAAAAATGTTGGAATTGTGGAAGTGTGAAAAATGGATAATTCATTTGGAATGGGGAAAATGTCCCTAAGAATTGAGAATTCTTGGAAATCCGGGATTTTTTTTTTTTATATAGTTTTTGAAAGAGAGCACACAATTCTTGAACAGGCTGAATATTTTGAAGTTGGAACAGTTTGAGTGGGAGTTGTGGAACTTTAAAAAATGTCCCATTCTTTTCAATGGGAATTTCATGGAAATTTGGGGATTTCGGTAAAAGAGGGAGTTTTTTGGAAAATGCAATACAAATGCTAATTTGAATGTTCTGGATGAGTTGAAATGGTTGGTGTTGGAATTTTTCAAATCGGTCGAGAAATGTTGAACATTTTTAATTGAGAAATGGTATTAAGATATTCCTGGAATTTCAGGAAAACCGAGAATTTTTCCAGTTCAAAAAACAACTAAGTTTTTTGTCCTGATTAAGAGGAATGTTTTGACGGTGAAATGGGTTGAAAAATGTGGAAGAAGGAGTAGTTGCCAGAAAAAAGGGTCAAAAAAGGGTTTGAAAAAACTGGAATTCTGGGAATTCTTGGAATTTTTTTTTTACTTGAAAAAATTATAGTTTCAATGTCCAGGATAAGTGGAATATGTTGACGGTGGAGTGGTTTGAATCGGTTGAAAAATGTGGAAATGGTGGAAGTTTGAAAAATGGCCAATTCATTTTGAATGGGAAAAATGTCCCAGAAAACCTGGAATTCTGGGAAATCTGGGAATTTGGGGAATTTGTCAAAGCCCGTGAATGGAATGGTTTGAGTCGGATGAAAAAAGTGGAAGGTAGACCGCGCCAAAATCTGGAGAAGAAGAAGTTGAATAAAAAATTGATGAATTTTGGTGTAGAAAACCATATTAATTGTGTGAATGCTCCAAAACATTCACAATGTTGCTGTGCGACCCGGTAGCAAATGCGTCACGGACCGGTACCGGTCCCCGGACCAGTGGTTGGGGACCCCTGCCTTCCGGGGTCGCAGTCGTAACTGTCCTACCAGGCCTCAAGCACATGCTTTGGAAAGGTTAAATACTTTCCCCCCCCTGTCAATTAAACGTGTAAATTCTAGAAAAAACAATTTCAATAGAGTGAATATAGAAAATATAGCCGTGAAAGTTCAATAATAAGGTCAAGGTTAATCTAATTAAGAATGTCAAAGACTACCTATACCCCCTATCAATAATGCAAAATGGTTCGTTCCAGCTGGATAGAGCAAACCTCATTACAAACAGACTTCACTCGAAACAGACGTCAAAACGTCTTCCAAGCTCACCTTCAAGCATTCGCACACAGCAGCAGCATTTTGGAAGCAGGATGCGATGATAAAAGAAAGGTAAAACTACAACAAATCCACCTGTGACTGTATAGGAGAAAGTTATGTACAAGTTTCCCTTTTGCCTCTCATTTCCCTCGACTGTGCTGCGTTCAAAGACCCTCAATTAAGATGAGAAATAGATTTAGCACTAGTTTAAAGACAGGGGGAGACTTTAACCCTCAATAAATGCACTAATAATGATTTAATCATAATAATAATGATTTAAGCGGCAGAAAATGGATGGATGGATTATGATAAATATCATTCACTGATGATAATCCTTCATATCAGGCTAGCTCAGGGGTGTCAAACATACGGCCCGAGGGCCGGTTCAGGCCCGCGAACAGGTTTTATCCGGCCCGCGGGATGAGTTTAAGTATAAAAATTACCCTGAAATGTTTGAATGAAAGAAACTGCTGTTCTAAATGTGTCCACTAGATGTCACAATAGCAATTATTTGTATCTTGTAGATGATGTTACATATTTACAAAAAAAACACATGATGTTAGTACATCGGACGAGGAAAATGATCAAACTACATAAATAAAATACTGTAATTTGATTTTGATATTTTTTTATCTTGATGGATTGAAAATTAACACCAATAAATTGACTGATGAACATTAGCACATAATTTATTCAGAAAATATAAATACGACAATTAAAGATAAAATACTATTAACCACAACATGTAAGTGTAAAAAAAACCCCGATAATGTGCTTGTTCTATTTTTAAACTAAGAAAACAATCTGAAGTTGTCTTTATTTTTAAGTTATCGTGCCGTGATTTTACCAGTCTGGCCCACTTGGGAGTAGATTTTTCTCCATGTGGCCCCTGATCTAAAATGAGTTTGGCACCCCTGGGCTAGCTAATCTATCATTTCACTCTGAAGTAAAGGTACGCTTGGCAGATTTCTATTCTGCTTATGCTAATTGGGGTAAACTGGAGCATATCCCGGCTGACTTTGGGCTATTTATAACCATATTTACAGTAAGTGAATAATGACGGATTATTTATTTATAATCATATTATGGCTACTTTATATTGGATTTATTGATGCACATTTGTAAAAAATATATATATATTTTTTAACAAAACAAATTACTAAAGTGTTGAGGAGGGTTATGTAGATATATTCTAGATTAATAAATCCCATCATTAAAAAGTCTGAAACCTAATTAAGGTTTGTAATGTGCTTTAAAAAGCAGTTTTAACCAAATCTGTACAATAATTGTTTTTTTGTGTGCATGTAAACATACCAAATGCATGTGTATAGTGCGGCAACATTGGGTTTAGGGTGGGATGGGGGCCCCAGAATTTGGGGCTACAACCCTGTTTGTGACAATTTGAGTAAAATTACATCTTTGTTTGTGAGTTATGAATGTCTGTATTTAAAAAATCTGTAAATATATACACTCACTTGGCAAGGGATCTTATTTATCAGTGGTGTTTGTGGCTTCAAAGCCAGAGAATATTAAGATGATTTCTGAAATCATTTTGTTTTGTACAGTTAATTCCCCCTCGTCGTTTTAAGAAAATATTCAGTTTTTTTGTGCTGAGTTTGAGTTGGATTTTATGTGGAACATGCATGATACAACATGATACATCACAATTTGAAGTTTCTCTATTCAACATGTTCGAAAAGGAGTAGGAAGAAGCAGAGCTTATTTAATCCTACCCCTTTTCCTTTACATAGCAGTTGCTAAAATGTTTGTTCACTTCCTGTTCTCAATTTATTCACAATATACTCCATAAGTAATAACAATAAAAATAAATACATGAATAATAGTTTGTGAAATAAGTTATATTTCATATGGTGAGATAAGTAAGATTATCTAGAAAAGGAATGGATGGATGAAATAAATTCAGAATGTTCATCATGGTTCTTCTTCTTTGTACTTTGTAAACACTTTAAGTTTGAAGAGTTTCTTGAAGTGGATCATATTAGTACATTGTTTCATTTCTTTGCTTAATCCATTCCATAATTTAATTCCACATACTGAAATACTGAAGGTGTTAAGTGTTGTACGTGCGTACAAATGTTTTAAATTGCATTTTTCACTAAGATTATATTTCTCCTCTTTTGTTGGGAAGAATTGTTGTACATTCTTGGGTAGCAGATTATAGTTTGCTTTGTACATAATTTTAGCTGTTTGCAAATTCACTATTTTGTGGAATTTCAGTATTTTTGATTCAATAAATAAGATTTGTATGTTCTCTATATCCAACATGTTGTATTATTCTAACTGATCTTTTTTGTAACAGCGTTAATGAATGAAGTGTACTTTTGTATGTATTTCCCCATATTTCTGCACAATAACTCAGATATGGAACACTAGCGAGCAGTAGAGAATATGAAGTGATTTTTGGTCTAGAACATGTTTTGCTTCATTCATTATTGACGTGTTTCTTGCTACTTTATGTTGTATATTTTTTACATGAGATTTCCAGTTCATTTTATCATCAATCTTTACACCTAGAAAATTGGTTCTAATTACTACTGAGACTGACGACAGAATTAATCATATAAATTAGGTACGGAAATATCACATATACAAGCATCTCTATCACGTTGTGTGTCTATTTATTGTATTACTTACTGTTTAATTAACCCTAAGTGCAATCACATGAGGAAATGGTTACTATACAAGATGTGTTGGGTAGTTAGTTTATTCTAGCTTAGCTCTTTCATGACTTGGCAATGCTTCGGCCCATAATAGCTTTTCTTGTGTTTCTCTCTGGTCTCAGCAGGATAATGTAGCATATAGGTCCAAACAGCGCCACCAAAATGCCAAAACTGGACGCCAGGATGGCAAAGACCTCCACGGCGTCTGCGTATTTTCCAGGAGAGTTGATGTACGTAGGAACAAATGCAACCCACATGGCACAGAAGATCAACATACTGAAGGTAATAAGTTTAGCCTCGTTGAAGTTGTCTAGGAGATGTCTTACCATGAATGCTAACAAGAAGCTGAGGGTAGCTAGTAAAGCAATATAGCCCAGCAACACCGCAAAGTCTAAATTAGAGCCAACTACACACTCATAAACAATTTTGTCATTGTGGTGTTGCATGTTTTTATGAGGAGTCGGTGATGCAAAGACAATCCAAGCAATGCAGATAACTCCCTGAATGCAAGTGAGAGCCATACTTGTTCCTCTCTGCTGCATTGTTACGGGAGCACCTAGAGGCTCCGCTGTGAGCTCCACAGGACACGCCCCCACGTTTGACTCACAAACCGCGCCCACGCGTCGCCGCAGCCGTAGACAATCTGCGCACCTGGACCTGATGAGAGGGAGCTGAATAAAGGACCAGTGGACCCAAGGATCCTGGCGGGAACTTAGTTTCTCAATGGTGTACCGTAAGCCGACACAAGCTTTATGCTCTCTGTTTTCCCTCTGCGTTTTCCCTCCGCCTTCCTCGATCCTTGACCCTCGCCCGGACATGGACCTTGTCACTCCTCTCCTGCCCTGGACCACCTGCCTGTCCCACGGACTGCCTCGTTCCTTCGCTCTCAACACTTGGTAACAAACACTTCAGCTAACTACACACAGCCTCACACACACACACTCTTGGGTTTTGACACTCTCCATTTCCTTAGTTTAGTTTATTAGTTAGTATTGTTTATTATTATTATTATATATATTGTCTATAAATATAATAAATTATTGAACATTACTGCACCCTGGTGTCTTTGCCGTCATCTTCCTCTGTTAAACCATAACATGCATGGCACCAAACCACTTCAGACCGGCTCCACCTCCTGGTTTGGAGGACCTGAACACAGCCAGAACCACCATGGTTTTAACCAGAATGTACGATACACAAAGCACAAAGCTGATTCCAAAGGCTGCATGTCTCAGCTGACAAGTCCACAGCCTGGGATGGCCGATGAACAAGAGCGAACAGAGGAAACACAGTTTAAGTGACATCGAGAGCAGTAAGCCGAGTTCTGAATTGTTGGCCCGCACAATGGGTGTGCTGCGATGATAGATGAATATCCCCAGAACAACAGATGTATGCCAGTTTATTTGACAGAAACACAACCAACCAGTAATATTGCTGATCTTCCCTTCAGAGCAAGGGATGCAGTCAAAACAACACTTAGGTTGTCCCTTCTTTCTGGCCATGCAAGAACCTGGAGGACAGTTCTCACTGCACAGAGACCCAGGAGGCTTCAGAGAGAGAATTAAAAATGTTTTTTTTTTACTGTTGAATCCCTTTTATGATCATTCATAGTCATTGGTGCAAAGGGCAGAACAGTTTAAGTGTGGGGGCACCTTTCTGGTGTCAACGTTCCAGAAGATTTGGTCTTCATTAATTGTGTGTTCTTCACCTTTTGAAGGCTGATTTCTTCACCCCACCCACGCCATGCACCTTGATTTGGTCACCAGGAACCCATTGCCAGTTCATGACATCATACATAGGTAAGGCATCACCATTCTCATCAAATGACACAAGGATTTTGAATGGTGTGGTAAAGTTGACTTTTTGCAAATAATGCAAAAGATGGAATTGGGTGACAAGAATATAGTACGATTTACATACTTGCCAACCTTGAGACCTCCTACTTCGGCAGATTGGGGGGGGTTGAGGTGTTGGGGTTGGCGGGGTGTGGTGGTAGCGGGGGTGTATATTGTAGCCCGGAAGAGTTAGGGCTGCAAGGGATTCTCTGTGGTGTTTATGTTGTGTTACGGTGCGGCTGTTCTTCCGAAATGTGTTTGTCATTCTTGTTTGGTGTGGGTTCTCAGTGTGGCGCATATTTGTAACAGTGTTAAAGTTGTTTATACGGCCACCCTCAGTGTGACCTGTATGGTTGTTGATCAAGTATGTCTTGCAGTCACTTACGTCTGTCGGCCGAAGCCGCATACAACATGTGACTGTGCCGGCACGCTGTTTGTATGGTGAAAAAGCGGACGCGACGACAGATTGTAGAGGACGCTAAAGGCAGTGCCATCTCGGCACGCCCTTAATATTGTTGTCCGGGTGGAAATCGGGAGACATTCGGGAGAATGGTTGCCCCGGGAGATTTTCGGGAGGGGCACTGAAATTCCGGAGTCTCCCGGAAAAATCGGGAGGGTTGGCAAGTATGACGATTCAGGACAGGGGTGTCAAACTCATTTTAGCTCAGGGGCCACATGGAGTAAAATCTATTACCAAGTGGGTAAAATCATGTCATGATAACTTAAAAATAAAGACAACTTCAGATTGTTTTCTTTGTTAAAAAATATAACAAGCATAATCTGAAAACATACAAATCATAATGTTGTCATAATGTAGTTTTTTACACTTACATGTTGCTGTTCATAGTATTCTATCTTCATTTGTCGGGATTTATAATTTCTGCATAAATGATGTGATAATGTTCATCAGTCAAATAGGTGTGAGTCTGGAATAGTTTTAAAATGCTCTCATTGGTATAACATTTTAATCTATCAGAAGATGTAATCAATAGTAATATCAAAATCAAATTACAGCATGATATTAATGTAATTTACTAATTTTCCTCAACTGATGTACTAACATCATGTGTTTTTTTCTGTACATATCTACAACAAAACCTGTGAATTTGGACTCATTTCATGAATCACACATGAAGTTAGAAGGGGATACATGTTGTTTCTAACTTATTTTTAACTGTGGGGCGGAAAGGTGACAACAAGCGGCCACAACAGATAAAACAATGTTTGCCAACACTGTTCAATGTCTGTCGAGAGATTTTAAGGAGGGCAGAAGGTCTAACGATCATTTTGTTGAGCAAAGCTGTTCATTGTTGGCTGTAACCACAGCAAAAAAAAAAAAAAAACATTTGCAAAAAACTATTTAGCAAAACTGGTCATCTTCTGCCATACAAACCACGCCAAAACCAACTCTCTGTCATCTGTCCTATCAACAGCAGCCACTTTCTCTCTCGCTCACTTGGGCCAACAGACACACTCTTTAGAGCAGGCGTGTCAAACTTATTTTAGCACAGGGGCCACATTTAGGAAAATCTGTGCACACGCGGCCCGGAGTATTAAAATCATTGCATATAAACAAAAAAATAAAGACAACTTCAGATGGTTTTCTTTGTCTTACTTTGGCCAAAAATAGAACAAACACATTCTGGAAATATTACAATAAAAATATAGAAAAAAATACCGGCAGCGGTAAAGTTTAGATTCATGAAGGAAAGAAGAAAGTGAATGAATGTTTTTAACTGAAGACATTTACATTTGCATAAAAATGTGTTTTCTTTTTTTATTTTTTTTATTTTTATGAATTAACGTTTTTCCAAAACACAATATGGAATGTGAGATGTAACAGGATAATGCATAGATTAATCATTTGTTTTCAAAACGGTTACAAAAAGTGGGACCCCAAAAATTTACTGTAGGTCCCCATTTTTATGATTTGATGGGGTCCCTGGGACCCCATTTTGAAAATTCCCAGTGCCAACACTGATGGAGTATTGGTGCGTGCAAAACAGTAGCAGGCGGCTGCGGCCTGCGGGACAGTTCTAATACTAATCAAATATCATCCCGGGGGCCAAAGATAATTGATCTGGCCCGTGGGCCTTGACTTTGACACATAAGCATTAGACTAAGCCATTAGGGATTTACAGTATATCGTTCGGATTTAATCGATACTGATACCAATATCGATGCTACTATTGTTGCAGGTACATCAGTACATTTATCGGTACTATATGTAATTGGTGTAAATAAAGATGAGTTAAGTAACTTCTTATACCCAGTTCAAGAGCAGTCCTCTGATTTCATATTGTTCTAATTTATTAATTAAGATATTATAATTAATTATGTCAAATGCTTTTGTTAGATCCATAAACACTGCTGCTGCACACTGTTGGCCATCTTTTGCATTGGTTATTTCCTCTGTTATTTTAATGAATGCCATTGAGGTTGAAATGTTAGCTCTGTAGCCGTATTGGTTCTCTGCAAGTGTTCCACATTTATGTCCAATCTGTTGTTGAATAATTTTTCGATGATTTTAGAAAATTTTGGCAGTAAAGAAACAGGTCTGTAATTTGTAAATTGGTGTTTGTCTCCAGTGTTATAAATTGGAACAACTTTGGTCATTTTCATTTTGTTTGAAATGATAGATTGCGAATATATGTAAAAGGCTCTGAAACTTCTTCAATGACTTTCATATCTTTGTTCACAGTCAATTGAGGTCTTGGATTTACATCGTTACAATTGTGATTATTTCCTCTTTTGTCACATTAACGAGGAACATTGAGTTGGGATTTCTGTCTATGGTGTCATTCATGCCCTCAACTGACCCGGGATCTGGAATCTTTTCCCCTAGATTTGGACCAATATTTACAAAGTACTTATTGACGCTTTCAAGTACTTTCTTGTATTGTCTCTTTTTACATTTCCGTTAAAGAAGTATTGGGAGTAATCCCGTTTTGCACCATTTTTGATAATACTGTTTAGGATGCCCCATGTTGCACTCATATTGTTTTTGTTCCTGTCTAATAAATGACGATAGTATTCTTTTCTACATGTTTTCAAGATGTTGGTTAGCTTCTTTTTATACGTTTTGTACTTATTTTCTGCTTCAGTTGATCTTTGTGTTATAAACATTTTATACAATGTACTTTTCTTATTGCAAGCATGTATCAATCCCTCTGTCATCCATAGTTGATGTTTCATGGTCTTCTTTTGCTTCTTAATGAGTTGTACTACTACTAGGTCTTGTTATTTTAGGATATAAACCCATACTGTACATTGTGTCCATGAAGTCGTCAATAATTTTATGTCTACTAGGGTTCAGGAGGTCGATGTTAAAGTCAACACTTTAGAAAATTACTTTTTGTCTGATTTCAGTGAAGGTTGCCTTGATCCAGTTTTCAAATGTGTCAATGTTTGACTTAGGTGATCTATATACACAACTGATCAGTAAGTTTTTGCTTTTTTCATGACATATTTCAATGGTTATACATTCCAAAATGTTGTCAGTAGCAAATGACATGGTATTCACCACTTTGTAGTTCAAGTCCTTCATGACGTACACAGCTACTCCTCCTCTGTTCTTGTTGGTTATTTTGATGTAATTTAGTTCATATCCCTCCAGTTCAAAATCTATTCATTTTCCCCCCCATCCATCTGTGTCTCTGAGACAGCGATCACTTTGAAGGGGTTATTGAATTGTTCCAAAAAAATGTTTCATGTTGGTGTAATTTGCATACAAACTTCTGATGTTGAAATGAATTATTGACAGTTTGTTGTGAGCTTTAATGTTATTATATTGTTTATATGTATAAAAAAAGCAATTGTTTCTGATGTGAGAAAACATTTTTTTGTCTGGATCTACACTATATTGCCAAAAGTATTTGGCCACCCATCCAAATGATCAGAATCAGGTGTCCTAATCACTTGCAAAGGATTTGCAAATCATTGTATTCCATTTATATTTACATCTAACACAATTTCCCAACTCATATGGAAACGGGTTTGTAAATATAAACGAAATACAATGATTTGCAAATCCTTTTAAACCCATATTCAATTCAATGCACTACAAAGACAAGATATTTGATGTTCAAACTCATAAACTTTATTTTTTTTTGCAAATAATAATTAACTTAGAATTTCATGGCTGCAACACGTGCCAAAGTAGTTGAGAAAGGGCATGTTCACCACTGTGTTACATCACCTTTTCTTTTAACAACACTCAATAAACGATTGGGAACTGAGGAAACTAAGTGTTGAAGCTTTGAAAGTGTAATTCTTTCCCATTCTTGTTTTATGTAGAGCTTCAGTCGTTCAACAGTCCGGGGTCTCGTCGTATTTTACGCTTCATAATGCGCCACACATTTTCGATGGGAGACAGGTCTGGATTGCAGGCGGGCCAGGAAAGTACCCGCACTCTTTTTTTACGAAGCCACGCTGTTGTAACACGTGCTGAATGTGGCTTGACATTGTCTTGCTGAAATAAGCAAGGGCGTCCATGAAAAAGACGGCGCTTAGATGGCAGCATATGTTGTTCCAAAACCTGTATGTACCTTTCAGCATTAATGGTGCCTTGACAGATGTGTAAGTTACCCATGCCTTGGGCACTAATGCACCTCCACACCATCACAGATGCTGGCTTTTGAACTTTGCGTCGATAACAGTCTGGATGGTTCGCTTCCCCTTTGGTCCGGATGACACGATGTCGAATATTTCCAAAAACAATTTGAAATGTGGACTCGTCAGACCACAGAACACTTTTCCACTTTGCATGAGTCCATTTAGATGATCTCGGGCCCAGAGAAGCCGGCGGCGTTTCTGGATGTTGTTGATAAATGGCTTTCGCTTTGCATAGTAGAGCTTTAACTTGCACTTACAGATGTAGCGACGGACTGTATTTAGTGACAGTGGTTTTCTGAAGTGTTCCTGAGCCCATGTGGTGATATCCTTTAGAGATTGATGTCGGTTTTTGATACGTCTGAGGGATCGAAGGTCACAGTCATTCAATGTTGGTTTCCGGCCATGCCGCTTACGTGGAGTGATTTCTCCAGATTCTCTGAACCTTTTGATGATATTATGGACCGTAGATGTTGAAATCCCTAAATTTCTTGCAATTGCACTTTGAGAAACGTTGTTCTTAAACTGTTTGACTATTTGCTCACGCAGTTGTGGACAAAGGGTTGTACCTCTCCCAATCCTTTCCTGTGAAGGACTGAGCATTTTTTGGGAAGCTGTTTTTATACCCAATCATGGCACCCACCTGTTCCCAATTAGCCTGCACACCTGTGGGATGTTCCAAATAAGTGTTTGATGAGCATTCCTCAACTTTATCAGTATTTATTGCCACCTTTCCGAACTTCTTTGTCACGTGTTGCTGGCATCAAATTCTAAAGTTAATGATTATTTGCAAAAAAAAAAAAATGTTCATCAGTTTGAACATCAAATATGTTGTCTTTGTAGCATATTCAACTGAATATGGGTTGAAAATGATTTGCAAATCATTGTATTCCGTTTATATTTACATCTAACACAATTTCCCAACTCATATGGAAACAGTTTGTATATACTCTTTCATTCTAGACTTCTAGAGTGTGTGATTATCACATCACTCTAAATGTATAGACTATAGAGTTCACAAACATAAAGAGGGATGCTAGTGGGCCAGGCCAATCTTTCCTTATCTCTAGACTAAAACTGGGGAAATGTGTAGAGTGTTCTGGGCTTCAGGCATGATTTTATTTCAGAATTCCTTGAGAGAGAAAAACGCCTGGTTAGGCTTTGTGTATGTAGGGTGTGCCTTCCTTGGTTTACAGCTATGGTGTTATTATGCTGTTTTTTACTTATGTATGTTATGTTGCAGCTATTTAAAATAGTTTTGTCAATTTGTTCTGGCCTGAAACAAATTGGCCCTTTGAAACAAAACTTTGTCTTTGTGTGTTGAATGTAGACCACATTGCTTAGCAGAGTTCAGTGATGCAAATGCATGTCAGGTTGATCAACAGATTGTATTATTCTCCAGTGCAATAACATTGCTGAAATGAAGGCTAAAGGGCATTTAAGGGGGCCTTAAAAAAAAAGAAAAAAGAAAGAATATATATATATATTCTTTTAATAAATATATATATATATATATATATATATATATTCTTTCTTTTTTTTTACACGACAAGCACCAACTACCTTGCGGCCACAGCTCCAATCAGCCGCCTCGACAATAGAGGCACGGAACATGGTCCATTCGGACTCAATGTCCAGCACCTCCCTCGTGACATGTTCAAAGTTCTTCCGGAGGTGGGAATTGAAACTCTCTCTGACAGGAGACTCTGCCAGACGTTCCCAGCAAACCCTCACAATGCGTTTGGGCCTGCCAGGTCTGTCCGGCATCCTCCCCCACCATCGCAGCCAACTCACCACCAGGTGGTGATCGGTAGAAAGCTCCGCCCCTCTCTTCACCCGAGTGTCCAAAACATGAGGCCGCAAATCCGATGACACAACTACAAAGTCGATCATGGAACTGCGGCCTAGGGTGTCCTGGTGCCAAGTGCACATATGGACACCCTTATGTTTGAACATGGTGTTTGTTATGGACAATCCGTGACGAGCACAAAAGTCCAATAACAAAACACCACTCGGGTTCAGATCCGGGCGGCCATTCTTCCCAATCACGCCTCTCCAGGTTTCACTGTCGTTGCCAACATGAGCGTTGAAGTCACCCAGTAGGACGAGGGAATCACCCGGGGGAGCACTTTCCAGTACTCCCTCGAGTGCATCCAAAAAGGGTGGGTACTCTGAACTGCTGTTTGGTGCGTAAGCACAAACAACAGTCAGGACCCGTCCCCCCACCCGAAGGCGGAGGGAGGCTACCCTCTCGTCCACCGGGTTGAACTCCAACGTGCAGGCTTTGAGCCGGGGGGCAACAAGAATTGTTACCCCAGCTCGTCGCCTCTCACTGCGTGCAACGCCAGTGTGGAAGAGAGTCCAACCCCTCTCGAGAGAACTGGTTCCAGAGCCCTTGCTGTGCGTCGAGGTGAGTCCCACTATATCTAGCCGGAACTTCTCTACCTCGCGCACTAGCTCAGGCTCCTTCCCCCCCAGCGAGGTGACGTTCCACGTCCCAAGAGCTAGCTTATGTAGCCGAGGATCGGACCGCCAAGTGCCCTGCCTTCGGCTGCCGCCCAGCTCACAATGCACCCGACCTCTATGGCCCCTCCCATGAGTGGTGAGCCCATTGGAGGAGTGACCCACGTTGCCTCTTCGGGCTGTGCCCGGCCGGGCCCCATGGGGACAGGCCCGACCACCAGGCGCTCGCCATCGTGCCCCAACTCCGGGCCTGGCTCCAGAGGGGTGCCCCGGTGACCCGCGTCCGGGCGAGGGAAATCTGAGTCTTTGTTGTTTCATTCCCATAGAAGTCTTCGAGCTGCTCTTTGTCTGATCCCTCACCTAGGACCAGTTTGTCTTGGGAGACCCTACCAGGGGGCATGAAAGCCCCCGGACAACATAGCTCCTAGGATCATTGGGACACGCAAACTTCTCTACCACGGTAAGGTGGCAGCTCAGAGAGGAGATATATATATTATATATTATATATATATATATTATATTATTATATATTATATTATTATATATTATTTATATTATTATTATATTATATTATTATATTATGTTATATATGTATTATATATTATATATATATATATATATATATATATATATATATATATATATATATATATTTATTTATTCTTTTATATATACATTTTTTACGTTTTACTGTGAAAAGTAACTATTTAGTTATATATATATATATATATATATATATATATATACATAACTAAATAGTGAAAAGTAACTATTTAGTTATATATATATATATATATATATATATATATATATATATATATAACTAAATAGTTACTTTTCACAGTAACGTATTACTTTTTAGTGTAAGTAACTGAGTTAGTAACTGAGTTACTTATGAAATAAAGTAACTAGTAACTGTAACTAGTTACTGGTTTTCAGTAACTAACCCAACACTGGTGGCCACAGTTTGCACCTCTGATGTTGCTCACATCTGGTCCACTGAATTCTTAGAGTGTTTGTGCATTTGCACATAAACACTACTATTGCGAGCCATGACTCCTACTCGTCAAAGGCTGGGCTGCAATGTCTGTCTGCTTTCAGGCACACTTACCAGTGAAAGTGCTCTGTACACCTGGATTTCTGTTTTTGACTCGCCTTTTTGTACGCTTCTTGGACACTCCTTGGGTTTTTGTGGAGGTGCATCGCAACGCTAAATGTAAACTTACCCATTGATTCTGTACTGTATGGGGAATCGGTAAGCCTTCGTCAATACTGACCCATTGGTTTTGTACTAAAACATTTTTATTTCTGTCTATTAAGTAACATTTTTACCTAAAAAAAAACACACACAATTTGTTTGATGGTGTTTTTATTTGCCTTGGGAAATAAGCAAAGTGAGCATTCCGTGCTTGTATTTTATTATTATTATCATCATTATTGTTATTACAACACAGCAGACTGGACTGGAAGGACAACAGCGAAGCTGTATACAAGAAGGGCATGAGCAGACTCTTTTTCCTGAGGAAGCTTAGGTCCTTTAATGTGTGCAGCAAGCTGTTGGAGATCTTTTATCAGTCTGTTGTGGCCAGTGCCATGTACTTTGGAGTGGTTTGTTGGGGGAGCAGCACCAGCAAAAAGGACTTCAACCGGATTGACAAACTGATCCGGAAAGCCGGCCAAACTATGCTGCAGCTGTATATAATATACTGTAATATTCCATCCATCCATCCATTTTAAATCAATCAATCAATGTTTATTTATATAGCCCTAAATCACAAAAGTCTCAAAGGGCTGCACAAGCCACAACGACATCCTCGGTACAGAGCCCACATAAGGGACGTCGATTTGAATGACTATGAGAAACCTTGGAGAGGAACACATATGTGGGTAACCCCCCCTCTATAGGGGAGACCGAAAGCAATGGATGTCGAGTGACATAATTTTGTGAAAGAACAGTCCTTAGTGGATCTAACATAGTAGTGAGAGTCCATTCCATAGTGGGGCCAGCAGGAGACCAGCAGGAGACCATCCCAAGCAGCACAGAGATGTCCCCAACCGATGCACAGGCGAGCGGTCCACCCCGGGTCCCAACTCTGGGGTCGCGGGGGGCGCTGGAGCCTATCTCAGCTACAATCGGGCGGAAGGCGGGGTACACCCTGGACAAGTCGCCACCTCATCACAGGGCCAACACAGATAGACAGACAACATTCACACTCACATTCACACACTAGGGCCAATTTAGTGTTGCCAATCAACCTATCATACATGGTAATTGTTATATATTGTATATATTATATACAAATATATAATATAATATATCAGTATATATCATATACTGTATATATACTGTAATATGTAAATATTACATGTTATTTTTTATATTGCTACTACGGTACATTTTTAGTCTACTTTATACCTGCATTATCATTTCCATCCTTACACTTTCTATCCTTTGTAACTGAGCTACTGTGTGGAACAGTTTCCCTTGTGGATTATTCAAGTTTGTCTAAGTCTAAGTCTATTATTATTATTATTATTAGATACACCATGCAAACTAATGCAGACTACAAGCACCGGAAAAATGGAAAAAAGTGCATCATAATTCTCATGTAAAAAAAAATATTGGAACATTTTTAGTGCTTTAATGTTATTTTGCCTATTGCATATCAATCAATGTCAACTGAACCTTAACATTTGACTTCTTAACACACTTGCCTAACGCCAACAGTAACACATCTCATTATTGTATCGATCTAAAATATTAATTGACCCACATTAAACATTTTTCCCATGACATGCTTTTTGGTGTTCTTTTCAGGCTTTATTAATATTATGTAACATTTTGGTGCGAAAATGCTGAATAGTAAACTGAAAGCTGAGGACAAAATGGCAAATATCTCCACGGCAACAGTAAACTTCCCAGGAGAGCTGACATATGCTGGGATGAAGGCGATCCAGACCGCACAGAATATCAACATGCTAAATGTAATAAATTTGGCCTCATTAAAGTTATCAGGCAGCTTTCTTGCCAGAAATGCCAGAATCAAACATATAATTGAGAGTAAACCTATGTAACCCAGCACAGCATAGAATGCTGCTTCAGAACCGGTGTTGCATTCTAAAATGATTTTCTTATTACTGTGCTTGAAAACCAAGGCGGGAAAGGGGGGGCTTATTTTTAGCCAAAGCACACATATCAGTATTTGTACAAGAGTGCAGCAGCAAACTATGACCCGTTGCTGCATCGGACCAAACTTCCCTGCTACTTTGCTGCCGGGAAAGGAGGCTTTAAAAGCCGTCACAACCACGATGGTCTTGCCCAAGATGCAGGAAATACACAGAGCAAATGTCACTCCAAAAGCGGTGTGGCGCAGCATGCATGCCCACACTGTGGGTTCGCCGATGAACGTGAGAGGACAGAGAAAGCACAGAAAGAGAGAAAACAACAAGAAGATGCTCAGCTCTGAGTTGCTGGCCTTTATGACTGGTGTGTTCCTGTAACAGATGAAGATGAGCATGGTGGCCATCGACAATGAGGCCCCCATCAGGGACACAACCGTCAGAGCTATTCCCATCGGCTCGTAATAGGTCAGGAACTCTATTGTTTTTGGAATGCACTCAGTCCTCCTCTCATTGGACCAGAACTCCTTTTTACAGGGTATGCAATCTGCTGCACCTGTTGGACAGCAACGATTGGATTGTACTTCTGAAATGATCCTGAATGAGTAACACATGTTGATGCAATCACCTGTTGTGTTGGTTATAGTACCATCAGGACATGGGATGCAGTCGAAACAGCAGATAGGTTTACCCTTTATTTGAGCTTTCCTGGTCCCCAGTGGACATTCTACAGAGCACACCGATATTGGAACCTGAAGAAAAAAAGGACTCCATTAAATTGAATCAAGTACACAGCTGAGAGATATACAGTCGTGGTCAAAAGTTTACATACACTTGTGAAGGACATAATGTCATGGCTGTCGTAAGTTTCCAATAATTTCTACAACTCTTATTTTTTTATGATAGAGTGATTGGAGCATATACTTGTTGGTCACAAAAAAAATTCATGATGTTTGGTTCTTTAATGAATTTATTATGGGTGTACTGAAAATGTGACCAAATCTGCTGGGTCCAAAGTATACCGGCACATACAGCAATATTCATATTTGGTTACATGTCCCTTGGCAAGTTTCACTGCAATAAGGGGCTTTTGGTAGCCATCCACAAGCTTCTGGCAAGCTTCTAATATAATTTTTGACCACTCCTGGTGCGGTTCATCTAAATTTGTTGGTTTTCTGACATGGACTTGTTTCTTCAGCATTGTCCACACAACCTCCGGGCTGATGATTTTAGGTTGTCCTGAAGAATTTTGAGGTAATCCTTCTTTTTCATTGTCCCATTTACTCTCTGTAAAGCACCAGTTCCATTGGCAGCAAAACAGGCCCAGAGCATAATACTACCACCACCATGCTTGACGGTGGACATGGTGTTCCTGGGATTAAAGGCCTCCCCTTTTCTTCTCCAAACATATTGCTGGGTATTGTGGCCAGACAGCTAAATTTTTGTTTCATCTGGCATCATATAGACAAAGATAAGACCTTCTGGAGGAAAGTTTTGTGGTCAGATGAAATAAAAAAATGTAACTGTTTGGCCACAATACCCAGCAATATGTTTGGAGGAGAAAATGTGAGGCCTTTAATCCCAGGAACACCATGTCTACCGTCAAGCATGGTGGGACAATGAAAAAGGATGATTACCTCCAATGGAGGATTACCTCCAAATTCTTCAGGACAACCTAAAATCATCAGCCCGGAGGTTGGGTCTTGGGCGCAGTTGGGTGTTCCAACAAGACAATGGCCCCAAACACACGTCAAAAGTGGTAAAAGAATGGCTAAATCAGGCGAGAATTAAGGTTTTAGAATGGCCTTCCCAAAGTCCTGACTTAAACGTGTGGACAATGCTGAAGAAACAAGTCCATGTCAGAAAACCAACACATTTAGCTGAACTGCACCAATTTTGTCAAGAGGAGTGGTCAAAAATTCAACCAGAAGCTTGCCAGAAGCTTGTGGATAGCTACCAAAAGCACCTTATTGCAGTGAAACTTGTCAAGGGACATGTAAGCAAATATTAACATTGCTGTATGTATACTTTTGACCCAGCAGATTTGGTCACATTTTCAGTCGACCCATAATAAATTCATAAAAGAACCAAACTTCATGAATGTTTTTTGTGACCAAGTACTGTATGTGCTCCAAAAACTCTCACAAAAAAATAAGAGTTGTAGAAATTATTGGAAACTTAAGATAGCCATGACATTATGTTCTTTACAAGTGTATGTACATTTTTGATCGCGACTGTATATAGTCAATAAAAAATTATATTGGATCACCGTGTTGCCAGTCCTCCACACTATGTCCCTCTCACGGATGCTGAGCTCGTAGTTGCCGTTAGCAGTTGAGGCAAAGTGCCCCAGTGTTACATGTTGGACCTGCCCGTCTCTGAGCTGCCAGTTGATGAGGTCATAAGAAGCCGGGGGGTCGCCATTTTCATCAAAGAAGACGTTGTCACCAAATTGATTTTTAAAGCTCACCCTTTGGAGGTGATCAGTCACCTCAGAGAAAGCAGAAAGACCAGGTGTCAAATGATCATCCATTTTCTGTAATATTCAGCTGGCGCAAAGTCAGAGGGAGCCTAACGTCGGTGTCGTCTTACATAGAGCAAGTGACAAAGTACACTATGGACAGAAATCCATTCATATCTTAAATGTATTTTGTATTCAGTGAACCTAATATACAAGTTTTTGGACTGTGGGAGGAAGTTGGACATCCTGATTTAAATAGAAGTTTTTGCACTCTTACCTGTTTTGGCTGAATGTCTGCTAAGTTCAAACATGGTTGAGCTGTTTTTTCAGCAACTGCTTGGCAGAAAATCAGTTGGTGCAGAGCTTGTGCAACGGCATAAACTGCCTTGTACACATTATAGGACACCCTGAGCTGAGTGACGTTGAAGAAAACGTCCTGGGAGTTAATTATTGTCTCATTGCCTGCGCATATTGCATGCGAGTCGTCAGCATGCTCCCCAGGTAAAACAACTTTGCAACCCACCATACTCTTCCAGAATTCCCTCACAAAGGTAGAACTTGCATCTTTATAAGGGTTGATGCCCGTGAGAAAAGGTTTCAGTTTAGGAATGGCCATCTTCTGCACGACAAAGCCGAGAGCTCCCCCGAAAGCTTGATAGATTTCCGGTGTGGAGGGTCGAGGGGCCGTTATCCAGGCCTCGCTGGCGATCCACTGGATCCCTGTGATGTTCTGTTTAACCATTTCTGTCATTAAAGGGTAAAAGTCACCCTCAGGCACAAACGCAAGAACAACTTTAATACCTGATTGTTTGATCATTTCTACAACAGCCTTGATCTTTTCCACAGGGTACGTACGCAGAATTGTCCCAACGAATGCAATACAAACACCAAGCTTTTTAACCTCTTGCTTGAAGGCGAGGACCCCGTGACGCCCATAGTCATTGTCAGACTGTATAGCTCCAATCCACCGCCAGCCAAACCGTTGAACCAGAGCTGCCAAAGCTTTTGCCTGGAAATAGTCACTGGCAATTGTTCGAAAAAATGTTGGATACTTTGATCTGTCACTCAAACAGGCACATGTTGAGAAGTAGCTCACCTACAAGACAAAACAAATAGAGATCACACAGAAATGTAACCACTTCAGATATGACCGAGCAATGATTTAGGAACAAACTGAAACTCTTACAATTGGTAATTTAAACGGTCCGAGTGTCCCTGCTACGGCCAGAGACTGGGATGATCCAGACTCGGCTATCAGGGCCGATATGGCCGGGAGACAAGACACACCTGGTTCTGTCTCCTCTTCTCCTCCAGCCAGTGATAGTGCAGCTCGTAACGTGTTAGTAGGAGATGCACATGAGTCCAGGATCCGGTATCCCAGTGATATGTTTGGCAGGAGCATGGTATCTTCGTTGATCTCTTCAATTGCAAATGCCAGCACTTGAGTCCATCGAAAAACTCGCAGGTCAAACCTAAAATGGTTTTAGTAATTCACACATTATTAAAAAAGTGCAACTATGTATGGTAGATGGACTAGTCAGATGGTATCAAACTCACCCAGCACATCTGACTCCAGAAGGCTTCTGATCAAAAGTAGAAATGCTGGCTATCTCTTTGTTGAAAACAGGAAAAATGCCGCCAATCATTATGTCCCCCCTTTTTAAAAGACTTGGCATGTTGAATCTGCCTAATAGCACGCAACCACATGCTGTATCAAAGTGCAAAATAGACAAGGACACAAGGATTGTTCTGCCCAGCATGTTTGTTCTACATTGTTCCAGAGAGACACCGATTCTGCTCTTATAGCAACTGTGCTGGATGCAAATACTGTAGTTGTTCGCTTCATAACCAGTGGCTTTAATCCCCACAGGGCGCCGCAATCATACATTGGTCGGCAATGTGCACACAAGATACGCAATAAAAAAGAGTTGGCTGTGGCTAAAGATATTAAAAGAAGAATACAACTATATTTAAATAGAATGTTTTCAGGCTTACATTAGAAGGAGATTAGACCAATAGCCGTTTTTATTACTGCCCCAGTCGGGGATTAACATATTACAGCAGTAAAAAGCATGTATGGACCCCAAATAATCAAGTAGTCCTCATAGCCCTAAGTCACAGGTGTCAAACTCAAGGCCCAAGGGCCAGATGTGGGTCGCCACTTCATTTTAATTGGTCCTCGAAAGCCTGGAAATAATATGTATCAATAAAATACTGTCACTTTTCTTACTAAATGTATTCTTCCTTTTCGTTTTTTTGGGAGGAAAAAAAATATATGTTCTCCATGTAATCACACATTATGTTAACTTAAATATTGTCTAATTATGCAAAAATACATTATCAAACATTCAAACAATTTTTAAAGTGGAAATAAATACTAATAATAATGATTTCAAAGCAAGTTATTCATCAAATTGTGCAATGTAAAAGTAGCAATAGATTTAATGGTAAAATGGTGAAATTCAAAGAGGTTTTTACAGCATTTTTCTCTAACTGAAAAAAAAAAGTACTTTTTTTTAACTGTAAAACTGTGGTGCCGTCTTGGCATTTACAGTAATACACCGAACAATCTACAGTAAATGTACATTTTACAGTAAAATTCTGGCAACTGAACTGCCTTTTTTTTTTACCATAAAAACAGCAGTACTGTTTTTCCATTTACAGTAATATAAACTACATTTTGAGGTGAGATTATTGCAATTTACCATATATTTTTTTACATTTTAGTTTAAAAAAAAATCTACTAATAAAATGCATTGAAACATTTTGTAATAATAGTATTCACTGTTAGACGCGGCCCTCTGAGGCCAAACATAACTGCGATGTGGCCCTCAGTGAAAACGACTTTGACACCTCTGCAAGTAAAACAAAAACATGTCAGTCAGTTCAAACTATTAAATCAGTTTAGTTATTTTTTTTCTTTTCATGTTGCAATGTTGTAAAGGAACACATTATAAATACTTAGTTACTGTACTTAAGTGTATTTTTTACATATCTGTACTTTATGTTCTAGTTTTTTTCATCTAGCTAATTAAAAGCCTACTGAAATGCGATTTTCTTATTAAACGGGGATAGCAGGTCCATTCTATGTGTCATACTTGATCATTTTGCGATATTGCCATATTTTTGCTGAAAGGATTTAGTAGAGAACATCGACGATAAAGTTCGCAACTTTTGGTCGCTGATAAAAAAGCCTTGCCTGTACCGGAAGTAGCAGATAATATGCGCGTGACGTCACCGGTTGTGGAGCTCCTCACGTGTGCACATTGTTTACAATCATGACCACCAGCAGCGAGAGCGATTCTGACCGAGAAAGCGACAATTTTCCCATTAATTTGAGCGAGGATGAAAGATTCGTGGATGAGGAAAGTGAGAGTGAAGGACTAGAGGGCAGTGGGAGCGATTTATATAGGGAAGATGCTGTGAGAGGCGGGTGGGACCTGATATTCAGCTGGGAATGACTAAAACAGTAAATAAACACAAGACATATATATATACTCTATTAGCCACAACACAACCAGGCTTATATTTAATATGCCACAAATTAATCCCGCATAACAAACACCTCCCCCCTCCCGTCCATATAACCCGCCAATACAACTCAAACACCTGCACAACACACTCAATCCCACAGCCCAAAGTACCGTTCACCTCCCCAAAGTTCATACAGCACATATATTTCCCCAAAGTCCCCAAAGTTACGTACGTGACATGCACATAGCGGCACGCACGTACGGGCAAGCGATCAAATGTTTGGAAGCCGCAGCTGCATGCATACTCACGGTACCGCGTCTGCGCATCAAACTCAAAATCCACCTGGTAAGAGTCTCTGTTGTCCCAGTTCTCCACAGACCAATGGTAAAGATTGACTGTCATCTTTCGGGAATGTAAACAATGAAACATTGGCTGTGTTATCCGGCACAACAGTCAGGGGGTGCATTCTACGGCGGGGGTGTGTTATCCGGCACAACACCTGCCGCAATACACCGCTTCCCACCTACAGCTTTCTTCTTTGCTGTCTCCATTGTTCATTGAACAAATTGCAAAAGATTCACCAACACAGATGTCCAGAATACTGTGGAATTTTGCGATGAAAACAGACGACTTAATAGCTGGCCACCATGCTGTCCCAATATGTCCTCTACAATCCGTGACGTCACGCGCAGGCGTCATCATACCGAGACGTTTTCAGCAGGATATTTTGCGCGAAATTTAAAATTGCACTTTAGTAAGCTAACCCGGCCGTATTGGCATGTGTTGCAATGTTAAGATTTCATCGTTGATATATAAACTATCAGACTGCGTGGTCGGTAGTAGTGGGTTTCAGTAGGCCTTTAAAGACCGGATGTTTAGGGGCGATTCTTACAAGGTTGATTCTGACAATTACTATGCCAACTAGCGGTGAGAAGGCTTGTACTGTAACTCAAAGCATAACAAAGAGAGACAGTCTGTATCTCAAAATACTAATAAATTGGGTTGCTCGTAAATTGAGGTAGCACTGTAGGCTGCATAATGGCATATTTGTTAGCATGGAATTGTATGTTCTCCCCTTGCGTGTGTGGGTTTTTCCCAGGTTTTCCGGATTCCACCCACTTTCCAAATATATGCATTTTATTTTAATTGAAGTGAATCCTCACATTGCTCACGCAAAGTCAGCTGGGATAGGCTTGAGCTTACATGTAACCGTGAGGACAAATCGTATAGAAAATGGATGGATATTACTATTAGCCTTGATTAATTATTTTTTTAGCATTTTCATAGCGAGTCTACTGACAGATATAAGTAATAACTTTACACTACTTTATGTTAGAAATGGCAACGGTGGAGGATGAATGTCCCATAACAAGAAGATAGAGAAAAGAAGAAGCTTATCGACTACGGACTAAAATGTACCTTTCAGCATTAATGGCGCCTTCACAGATGTGTAAGTTACCCATGTCTTGGGCACTAATACACCCTCATACCATCACAGATGCTGGCTTTTCAACTTTGCGCCTATAACAATCCGGATGGTTCTTTTCCTCTTTGGTCCGGAGGACACGACGTCCACAGTTTCCAAAAACAATTTGAAATGTGGACTCGTCAGACCACAGAACACTTTTCCACTTTGTATCGGTCCATCTTAGATGAGCTCAGGCCCAGCGAAGTCGACAGCGTTTCTGGGTGTTGTTGATAAACGGTTTTCGCCTTGCATAGGAGAGTTTTAACTTGCACTTACAGATGTAGCGACCAACTGTAGTTACTGACAGTGGGTTTCTGAAGTGTTCCTGAGCCCATGTGGTGATATCCTTTACACACTGATGTCGCTTGTTGATGCAGTACAGCCTGAGGGATCGAAGGTCACAGGCTTAACTGCTTACGTGCAGTGATTTCTCCAGATTCTCTGAACCCTTTGATGATATTACGGACCGTAGATGGTGAAATCCCTAAATTCCTTGCAATAGCTGGTTGAGAAAGGTTTTTCTTAAACTGTTCAACAATTTGCTCACGCATTTGTTGACAAAGTGGTGACCCTCGCCCCATCCTTGTTTGTGAATAACTGAGCATTTCATGGAATCTATTTTTATACCCAATCATGGCACCCACCTGTTCCCAATTTGCCTGTTCACCTGTGGGATGTTCCAAATAAGTGTTTGATGAGCATACCTCAACTTTATCAGTATTTATTGCCACCTTTCCCAACTTCTTTGTCACGTGTTGATGGCATCAAATTCTAAAGTTAATGATTATTTGCAAAAAAAAAAAGTTTATCAGTTTGAACATCAAATATGTTGTCCATCCATCCATCCATCCATCTTCTTCCGCTTATCCGAGGTCGGGTCGCGGGGGAAGCAGCTTAAGCAGGGAAGCCCAGACTTCCCTCTCCCCAGCCACTTCGTCCAGCTCCTCCCGGGGGATCCCGAGGCGTTCCCAGGCCAGCCGGGAGAGATAGTCTTCCCAGCGTGTCCTGGGTCTTCCCCGTGGCCTCCGACCGGTCGGACGTGCCCGAAACACCTTCCTAGGGAGGCGTTCGGGTGGCATCCTGACCAGATGCCCGAACCACCTCATCTGGCTCCTCTCGATGTGGAGGAGCAGCGGCTTTACTTTGAGCTCCCCCCGAATGACAGAGCTTTTCACCCTATCTCTAAGGGAGAGCCCCGCCACTCGGCGGAGGAAACTCATTTCGGCCGCTTGTACCCGTGATCTTGTCCTTTCGGTCATGACCCAAAGCTCATGACCATAGGTGAGGATGGGAACGTAGATCGACCGGTAAATCGAGAGCTTTGCCTTCCGGCTCAGCTCCTTCTTCACCACAACGGATCGATACAGCGTCCGCATTACTGAAGACGCCGCACCGATCCGCCTGTCGATCTCACGATCCACTCTTCCCCCACTCGTGAACAAGACTCCGAGGTACTTGAACTCCTCCACTTGGGGCAAGATCTCCTCCCCAACCCGGAGATGGCACTCCACCCTTTTCCGGGAGAGAACCATGGACTCGGACTTGGAGGTGCTGATTCCCATCCCAGTCGCTTCACACTCGGCTGCGAACCGATCCAGTGAGAGCTGAAGATCTTGGCCGGAGGAAGCCATCAGGACCACATCATCTGCAAATAGCAGTGACCTAATCCTGCAGCCACCAAACCAGATCCCCTCAACGCCCTGACTGCGCCTAGAAATTCTGTCCATAAAGGTTATGAACAGAATCGGTGACAAAGGGCAGCCTTGGCGGAGTCCAACCCTCACTGGAAACGTGTCCGACTTACTGCCGGCAATGCGGACCAAGCTCTGACACTGATTATACAGGGAGCGAACTGCCACAATAAGACAGTCCGTTACCCCATACTCTCTGAGCACTCCCCACAGGACTTCCCGGGGTACACGGTCGAATGCCTTCTCCAAGTCCACAAAGCACATGTAGACTGGTTGGGCAAACTCCCATGCACCCTCAAGGACCCTGCCGAGAGTATAGAGCTGGTCCACAGTTCCACGACCAGGACGAAAACCACACTGTTCCTCCTGAATCTGAGGTTCGACTATCCGGCGTAGCCTCCTCTCCAGTACACCTGAATAGACCTTACCGGGAAGGCTGAGGAGTGTGATCCCACGATAGTTGGAACACACCCTCCGGTTCCCCTTAAAGAGAGGAACCACCACCTCGGTCTGCCAATCCAGAGGTACCGCCCCCGATGTCCACGCGATGTTGCAGAGTCTTGTCAACCAAGACAGCCCCACAACATCCAGAGCCTTAAGGAACTCCGGGCGGATCTCATCCACCCCCGGGGCCTTGCCACCGAGGAGCTTTTTAACTACCTCGGCAACCTCAGCCCCAGAAATAGGAGAGCCCACCACAGATTCCCCAGGCCCTGCTTCCTTATAGGAAGACGTGCTGGTAGGATTGAGGAGGTCTTCGAAGTATTCCCTCCACCGATCCACAACATCCGCAGTCGAGGTCAGCAGAGCACCATCCCCACCATACACGGTGTTGACACTGCACTGCTTCCCCTTCCTGAGGCGGCGGATGGTGGTCCAGAATTGCTTCGAAGCCGTCCGGAAGTCTTTTTCCATGGCCTCCCCGAACTCCTCCTATGTCCGAGGTTTTGCCTCCGCGACCGCTGAAGCCGCACACCGCTTGGCCTGTCGGTACCTGTCTGCTGCCTCAGGAGTCCCATGAGCCAAAAGAACCCGATAGGACTCCTTCTTCAGCCTGACGGCATCCCTCACCGCCGGCGTCCACCAACGGGTTCTAGGATTACCGCCACGACAGGCACCAACCACCTTGCGGCCACAGCTCCAATCGGCCGCCTCGACAATAGAGGTACGGAACATTGTCCACTCGGACTCAATGTCCAGCACCTCCCTCGTGACATGTTCAAAGTTCTTCCGGAGGTGGGAATTGAAACTCTCTCTGACAGGAGACTCTGCCAGGCGTTCCCAGCAAACCCTCACAATGCGTTTGGGCCTGCCAGGTCTGTCCGGCATCCTCCCCCACCATCGCAGCCAACTCACCACCAGGTGGTGATCGGTAGAAAGCTCCGCCCCTCTCTTCACCCGAGTGTCCAAAACATGAGGCCGCAAATCCGATGACACAACTACAAAGTCGATCATGGAACTGCGGCCTAGGGTGTCCTGGTGCCAAGTGCACATATGGACACCCTTATGTTTGAACATGGTGTTTGTTATCGACAATCTGTGACGAGCACAAAAGTCCAATAACAGAACACCACTCGGGTTCAGATCCGGGCGGCCATTCTTCCCAATCACACCTCTCCAAGTTTCACTGTCGCTGCCAACATGAGCGTTGAAGTCCCCCAGTAGAACGAGGGAATCACTCGGGGGAGCACTCTCCAGTACTCCCTCGAGTGAATCCAAAAAGGGTGGGTACTCTGAGCTGCTGTTTGGCGCGTAAACGCAAACAACAGTCAGGACCCGTCCCCCCACCCGAAGGCGGAGGGAAGCTACCCTCTCGTCCACCGGGTTGAACTCCAACGTGCAGGCTTTGAGCCGAGGGGCAACAAGAATTGCCACCCCAGCCCGGTGCCTCTCACTGCGTGCAACGCCAGAGTGGAAGAGAGTCCATCCCCTCTCAAGAGAAGTGGTTCCAGAGCCCTTGCTGTGCGTCGAAGTGAGTCCGACTATATCTAGCCGGAACTTCTCCACCTCACGCACTAGCTCAGGCTCCTTCCCCCCCAGCGAAGTGACGTTCCACGTCCCAAGAGCCAGCTTATGTAGCCGAGGATCGGACCGCCAAGTGCCCTGCCCTCGGCTTCCGCCCAGCTCACACTGCACCCGACCTCTATGGCCCCTGCTATGGGTGGTGAGCCCATTGGAGGGGGGACCCACGTTGCCTCTTCGGGCTGTGCCCGGCCGGGCCCCATGGGGACAGGCCCGGCCACCAGGCGCTCGCCATCGTGCCCCACCTCCGGGCCTGGCTCCAGAGGGGGGCCCCGGTGACCCGTGTCCGGGCGAGGGAAATCTGGGTCCTTGGTTTGTGTTCTTCATCGAGGTCTTCGAGCTGCTCTTTGTCTGATCCCTCACCTAGGACCAGTTTGCCTTGGGAGACCCTACCAGGGGGCATAGAAACCCCCGGACAACATAGGATCATTGGGACACGCAAACTCCTCTACCACGGTAAGGTGGCAGCTCAGAGAGGAGCAAATATGTTGTCTTTGTAGCATATTCAACTGAATATGGGTTGAAAATTATTTGCAAGTCATTGTATTCCGTTTATATTTACATCTAACACAATTTCACAACTCATATGGAAACGGGGTTTGTATATTCTCAATTGAACATTTAAAGTTTCGGTGTTGTTTACTGGCGTCATATTGTAACCTATACGTATGTCTTATGTGTGACTGCCATCCACTGGTCCCACTTATCTTTACACCATGTACCAAATAAAATAACTTGGAGGTCGGAAAGCACAACCAACATTATTCCGTACATTAGGCGGTTATAAGGCGCACTGCCGAATTTTGAGAAAATGAAAGGATTTTAAGTGCGCCTCATAGTCCGAAAAATACGGTTATACAGTGACCTAGCTCACAAGTTGTTTTCATATACAAGCTGTGTCTCGGCTTATTGTTATGCTTGAGGTTGCAAGCAAAAATTTGGTATAAGAGCCTTCCTTCCCCCTGCTAGCTGGCTTCGTGACTGCCACATTGATCTTTGTAAGATCCACCCAAAACATCCGGTGACATTTATCAATGAAAATATGGAGAAACCGCTGATGACGTGGTTAACGGAAAAGCAGCTCTTAGGAAATACCCTAAAAGTTCGCCCTCAAAGTTAAATGCCGTAAATTATAATTACATTACTTCAAAAAACGACAGCAGTTGTTTCTAGTGCATTCTCTTGTATTGTTTTGATACAATATTCATTATATAGAAGTTTGTTCTTCATATTTAAAACTCTATTAAATTTTTGGGGCCTAAGACAATCATTCAATTAATTTCAATGTGGAAGATTGATTTGCGATACGAGTATTTTGATTTGAGATACGAGTATTTTGGGTTACGAGCTCCGCCACCGCTGCTGCCCACTGCTCCCCTCACCTCCCAGGGGGTGAACAAGGGGATGGGTCAAATGCAGAGGACACATTTCACCACACCTAGTGTGTGTGTGACAATCATTGGTACTTTAACTTTAACAAGGTTGCAACATTGTTTGTCAACACTGTCTGCTCTCATTTTCTCGCACATTTGAGCCTCTGATGTTCTGTGTACCTACACTCTGTCCTCCTCCTTCTAGGCCTGCTGTGTGTGTGTGTGTGTGTGTGTGTGTGTGTGTGTGTGTGTGTGTGTGTGTGTGTGTGTGTGTGTGTGTGTGTGTGTGTGTGTGTGTGTGTGTGTGTTTGCTGTCCTTAAAAATGGCCAACTCGCATAACTTACTACTATGCGTTTGTATGGTCAAATCTACCTAGCAACAGCGGTCGGTCCTCACAACTACAAAAGTGAAATATTTTTTTTACTTTGTGTGTTTTGCATTCTGAAGTGAGGTTGCAACTCTCTACTCCGATCTAGTGCTTGATATATTGTTTTCATCATTTTAGCTATAGTGGAAAGGGGGACACTCACAACCTACTGACCTTCATGTCTGTTTTGCCATAATCCTAACTAAATCAAAGCATCAATAATGAGAAAAGTTGATGAAATCGGAGAGTGTGTGGTGCCTTCACTTACTGGGCACAAAAAGACATGCTGTCCAGGTAAATCTAAACAATCCGTGTAAGCAAGAAAGGTCGACACAATGCTTTGAGGAAAATCCTGTCTATTGCATTTGTATATAATGTGCAGGATCCGTGTGTAGCCATAACTCTCTCTAATTATTAAATTAATCATGTGTTTACGCTGCTGTTGTTTTGTGATGATGTAATGTAATGATGTCATGATGTTGCAGTCAATGGAATGCCCAGCCCTCCCTATCCAGGGATTACCCAAACAACGTGTTTTTTTGGATTCAATTCATTAAAAGTGATGGAATAAGCACCCCACCGAAAAACCTGATCTGTGTTCACTCAATTTTAGGGCCAGGCTGGCACCATATAGGACAGAGCTGGGCAAATATTTTGACTCGGGTGTCACATTGAGAGAAAACATGTGTCTGGGGGGGCCAATGTGTATGTGTGTATAAATTATATATACACATTTAGCTGTAAAATTCTACTGTACAGTATGTGTGTTTGGGTCCCTTTTTTTCTGGAACACTAATACCAAAAGTCACAACGTCCGATAGAGTTCTTAAAAAGTTATGACAGACCACCTCAAAAAAACGGAAAGGAATTTTAAATTTTTTTTTACTGGATGGGACGCTCAAAATCTACATTAAAATAAAGAAAGTGAGATTTACAATATTAACTATGAAAAATAAAAACACTGAATATTAACAATTGCTCCTCTTTTCCTTCTCAGATCATCTTTTACAATCAAGCAAAACACAACAAAAATGTAAAAAACAGCAAAATATGAATACAAAGTGTAATGAACACCTACGATATGATATATTATCACTTTTCTGCACACATTTGCTGTGTCAGGAACACACGCGTTTCGGGCTGGCTGCTCTGAAAACAAACCCCGCCCACTCTGCTTTGTTCCTGGTCAGAGTTGTTGTTTCGTAGATTACCGTAATAACTCGTATAACACCCGAAAGCGCTGATTTCAAACATTGAAATACTTTCTATGGTTCAAGACTTATGGTCATTTAAAAACAGCACTGCACATCATAATGGCGGCGACAGTTTTGATGTTAAAGGTCTAAAAGAATTATGTAGAATGTCTGGCGGGCCGGATTGAAAATCTTCATGGGCCGCATGTGGCCCGTGGGCCGTATTTTACAAAATGATCCCCCAAAAAATGTGTGTGTATATATATATATAAATATATATATGTATATATATATATATGTATGTATATATATATAATAATATATTATGTATTTTTCAAATAGAGACAATCACTTTGGTTGTTGGCTGTTTCATGAAAAGCGCCATTGATTTACTCAAAACAAGAAAAATTGAGATATTTTTGTTTTTGAGCATGAACTCTTCACATGAAAACAAGAAGGAAACATCAGAACACAAAGCTCCTGTAACCAGCAGCCAATACAGCGGCCTAAAATATCTGACAGCGTTTGTTTTTTTTCAATAACATTAATATTAACTTGTGATTCAATGAATTTGGTATCTGTGTTCTAACCTTGAGAGCGAAATCATCGCATTTCAACAAACCTAACTAAATATTGTTTATTTGCACCTTATTTGCATCGTTTGGAAAGCAAATAAAGTGGTACCCATAGCACAATTACAACCCTTGATGCTGAGTGCCAAGCAGGGAGGTAATGGGTCCCATTTTTATAGTCTTTGGTATGACTTGGCCGGGGTTTGAACTCACAACCTACCGATCTCAGGTGTGGGAACCGCAGGTGCAGAAACACAAAAGAAGAATTCTTGTGGGATGCAGAAACTGCTAGAGACATTTCCATGCAACGTTCATATTGTTGTTACTCAGCCAAATCAAACACTTTTATGTTAAAATACTGAACAGATGTTTACCTTATCCCAATAAACATCTGTTCAGTATTTTAACATAAAAGTGTTTGATTGTGAGGCATTAAAAGCCACAAAATGCAACGGGTCCATCAGACCCACAAAACGCTGGCTGAGTAACAACAATATGAACATTACACAAGGGTTAAGTAAAACAGAATAGTCAACGGTAAAATGCGAAAGATACCGTAAGTTGCTTTTGGAGAAAATTTGATTTTACCTCCTGGTAGAAAATGGTGTAAACTATCTAGTGGTACTCACAACCCAAAATCCGCAAAATGGCGTTTATTGCACGTGAACCCTTGTGTTTTTTGCCAAAATTATTCCGTTCATTAGGCGCACTGGGTTATAAGGCGCACTGTCCGACTGTACTTTCATGACTTTTCTGCGCTGTTTTTTGGTGTTTTTTGTGCACTTTTTGGATCTGCCTTTGTGGAGCATTTTGACGATTGCCATGTTTGCACCAGAGACCAGCTGCAGGCTCTCTGTCCCATCGTAGTCCATGTGGAGAGACTGGAGGAGATGCGAAGGAAGAGATTGTGCCACGAAGCTAGCTTTGAGTGTCGGGATGGACGCGCTTCATAGAACCCTGGCTGAATGAGCATGTATCGGGCACTTCGGTCTTCCTGGGCGATTCTCACTCTTCCGCGCGGACCGGGCATTGACCGAGAACTAGTGTGCAGCCTAGGACGGAGTTGGCTCTCTTGGTTTGTTTTTTGGGTCTGTTGCCGTCCCAGCAGACGATGGCGTTCAACACTAATGAGGCCACCGTGGTGTATGTGGCGGGTGTTAAGACTGTGTTTTTGTATTGTTTTGTTTTGTTGTATGTCTATGCATAGTGTAATCGTGTGTGTGCAATGTATGTGTTATTTATTGCTCTTTTTTTGTTTTAGTCTTCCCTTGTTTTACTTTTGTAGCTGTATGTAAAAATGGCACCGCTAAAGTGGCAGCTGGTTGCATCAGCTCTGTGCTCTTTTTAATTTATGTTATGTCAATTGTGTTCTTTCTTGTGTCCGCCCTGAGATCGATAGGTTGTGAGTTCAAACCCCGGCCGAGTCATACCAAAGACTATAAAAATGGGACCCATTACCTCACTGCTTCGCACTCAGCATCTAGGGTTGGAATTAGGGGTTAAATCACTAAAATTATTCTCGAGCGCGGCCACCACTGCTGCTCACTGCTCCCCTCACCTCCCAGGGGGTGGAACAAGGGGATGGGTCAAATGCAGAGTGTAATTTCACCACACCTAGTGTGTGTGTGACTATCAGTGGTACTTTCACTTTAACTTTAACTTAATGTTTCCTTTTTGTTTTCATGTGTTTTTTTTTACCCTTTTTTGGTGGACATTTTGAATCTGCACTGCAACCATTACATTTCCTTATTGTGGGGTAAAGTCAGTGGTGTGCCGTCAGGGCCAGCAAAGCCTTCTCTGCTGGCCTAACATAACCGGAATTCATGATCATAATTAAAGATACAATTATTTTTTGTAATAATAATAATAATAATGGATTAGATTTTATATCATGCTTTTCTATTGTTAGATACTCAAAGCGCTCACAGAGAAGTGGGAACCCATCATTCATTCACACCTTTTAATTTACTTTCCCTAAATATCTTAAAATATTCATATTCTCTTCATGTCATATTATGCTCGTTCCAATGCTGTTGTTTTTAGTTTTAATTTGTATCCAATCAGAATTCAGCTAGTTTATGTTGCCATGCTGTACGAAATCTGCCCGAGGCCTTCAGAATCAACAATGCGGGCGTCCGTGCACTGTAAGTGAACGGGCACATTGCGATAGCCAATCAGATCACAAGTTGTTGTCAGTAAGGCCTTCTAGCTGGCCTAACAACGTTGAACGTGACATTTTCGTGTCCTGTGATTGGATGCGAGTATCCATGCGTAAGTTTTAATTTAGCAGGAAGCAGGAAGTGTTGCGCCGTAGCCAGACCGGGATAGCAGAGAAGGAGAATAAAACGTTGATTAGGTGGCAGATATATATTTGCAAGGTCATTTTCAAGAAGGATATTTAAAGAGAAAGTACATATTGTGAGACGATGTCAGCGAACCCCGGAATCTAGCACAGCTGTTCTGGCGATGAAATGGGGAAACGCCCGCCATTTCCACTCAAATAAGATGGGTACCACTGGCTTATACGGCGTCGAATAGGTGCTACAAATTGTGAGTTCAAATATTTTATTTTTTCACTTTTTAATTTTGACAGTACCACATGCTGATGTGTTTTAATTGATTTTTAAATGCTCCAGATAATAACCAGTTTTGTACACTGGTGAGGTGTTTCAATGCACAGCAGTGCGTAAATGTGTTCCTGTATAGTATTTCTCCAGCAATTGTCATGTGGTGACATCAATTATGGTATTTTGAGAGGTAATCATTAAAGTCGGACATCACTGAAGGCCTAGGTTTGAAACGCACGGCCATCCATTTTCTAACGCTTGTCTCTTTCGGGGTCGTGGGGGGTGCTGGAGCCTATCTCAGCTGCACTTGGGCGGAAGGCGGCGTACACTCTGGACAAGTCGCCAGCTCACACAGATAGACAGACAACATTCACACTCACATTCACACACTAGGGCCACTTTAGTTTTGCCAATCAACCTATACCCAGGTACATGTTTTTGGAGGTGGGAGGAAGCCGGAGTACCCGGAGGGAACCCATGCAGTCACAGGGAGAACATGCAAACTCCACAAAGAAAGATCCCGGGATTGAACTCAGTTGTGGGGCATAAGCACTAACCCCTGTACTACCGTTCTGCCCCTAGGTAAAGTCTATTCTATCATATCCTAAGTTTTCAATATTTTCCCCAAGATGATTTATAAGTACAAACGTGTTTCCTGCTGGCCAACATTTTTTTTCTATGTCTACAAATCAAATTTTTAAAGGATCTAAAAAGTAATGAATGCAATATACTTTTTTGTTTTTAAAACATTTAGCACATGAACCACCATACAAACTGAAATCAGACTAAATTGTACACATATAGTATTTGACTTAAGCAACCTAAAGGGTCCTTGGTGGTATTTTTCCCATAAGATATTTCTTGGAGTTGCGCTCTGGCCTGAAAACAATGATATAGCACTTTGGCACAAATATACAAAGCAACAAACCGAAACTGGAGGCCAGGATTGCAAAAATTTCCACAGCAACAGTAAACTTGCCAGGGGAGCTGACATATGCCGGGATGAAGGTGATCCAGACTGCACAGAAAATCAACATGCTAAATGTGATCAGTTTGGCTTCATTAAAACTGTCTGGCAGATTCCTGGACAGAAAAGCAAGAATAAAACACAGGAGGGCAAGAAATCCAATGTAACCAAGCACACCCCAGAATCCAATCGCTGACCCTATTGCACATTCCAAGATGATCTTCTCTTTATAGTATTGCAGATTCGTGGCTGGAAAAGGTGGGTTTGTACACAGCCAAATGATACAGAACATAACTTGGACCAGGGTGAGAATGACAACACTGAGCCTTTGCTGGACAGGCCCAAACAGTCTCATGACATTTTTGCCAGGAAGTGTGGCCCGGAAAGCCATCAGCACCACTATAGTTTTCCCCAGGACACAGGAGATGCACAGCACAAAGGTTATGCCGAAGGCTGTGTGGCGCAGCATGCAGGACCATTCGGTGGGCCGGCCAATGAAGGTCAGAGAGCAGAGGAAACACAGTTTCAGGGAGATGAGCAGTAGGAAGCTCAGCTCTGAGTTGTTGGCTTTGACGATTGGAGTCTCTTTATGGGTTAGAAATATGAGCGATGTCAGAAAAGATAAGAACACACCCACACAACTGAATGCGGTTAAAAGCGCACCCATGAGCTCTTGGTGAGAAAGGTACTCTTTTGGTTTTGGAAGGCAAATGTCTTTCTTTTCATTGGGCCAGAATTCTGGAGGACATGCCACACATTTGGGAGAATCTGGGAAGAAGATGACGTATGATAAGTTAAACATGCTTGAAGAGACGCACGCAACACACTCCACTATGAAATTCAACTCACCTGTCTGATTGCTTATTGTTCCCTCCGGGCACTCAAAGCAGTCAAAACAACACACAGGCTTGTTTTTATTCATGGCCTTGCGCGTCCCGAGAGGACATGGTTCCCTACACACAGACCTTGGCACCTGGCAAGGGAAAACATAGCGGGATTAGGAAGCACTAATGTAAAAAAGGTCCATTGGGTCTGTCACTTTTTACCTTGCTGCTGTTCCCAATCCATGCGATGTTAGCATCATTATTCAACTTGAGCTTTCTCCCTTCTGGAAAAGACGTGTCATACTGGCCGATTGTAACGACCTGGACGGAGCCGTCGTCTCTCAAGTGCCAGTTGACTAAGTCGTACTGGGCCACCGAGTCTCCATTTTCATCGAAGAACACCTTGGCTCCATTCTGGGTTGTAAAATTCACATATCCGATGTGCTCCAAAACCTCAAAAGACATATAATGTAAGCATGTTGTAGAAAATGAACACAAAAAAACAGAATGGCAGGTTATATTTTTACCATTCTGGGCTGAACCTCGTTCTTCTTTACACAGGGCTTTCCTGTGGTGGGATTAGCACCATTGTCACATTTCATCAATTCGCCAAGTGCATATGCAACCAAGTACACAGCTTTGTACACATTATTCTCCTCTCTAAAGTGTGTCACGTCCGTGTAGTCACTGGAGACCATGTTCAGGTCCTCAGCACCAGTGCACACGATTGAAGTGTTTGAGGGAGAGAAGCTGCAGTCAAAGAACTTCTCCCAAAAAGCCCTAATTAAACTGCTCTGAGGCTCGTCAGATGGCTTCAAATCGAGTAAAAACTGTCCCAGCCGGGGAATAGATGCCTCAGGGAGCGCAAAGCCCATCGCCCCTTGTAAAATATTATTTCTTTCCACGGAAGCAAGTTCCTGTTGTGTGATCCAAGCCTCGCTTCCAATCAACTGTTTACCAGTTATGTTGTAACTTTCCATTTTGGACAAGAAGGACTTGGTGTTAGATAAGGACATAAACAGAATGACAACACTGGATGAGGATTCCCTCATGGCCTTCACGATGGTGTTCCACTTCTTTGTGGAGGACTTGGAGTAAGGCAGTCGATATTCAACGCATATGTCCTCTCTCAATGCTTCTTTCGAGAATTCCGCTGTGCCCTGATCTGAGTACGAGCTCACAGAATGAATGATCCCTACCCAACGCCAGTCAAAATACTTCATCAGCTGCACCAGGCCCAGCACTTGAAAGCGGTCACTTGGCACCGTTCTGAAGAACGTGGGGAACCGTTTCTTATCTGACAAACATGCACACGTTGAAAGATGGCTGACCTTGAAGTGAAAAAAAGATTTTTAAAGTTTTGTGATATATTTATATCCAAAACCAGTTGAAGCATTTCTTCTTACCTGTGGAATGGACATCGGGCTCAGAATAAGGTTGATGTCCTCACTAATCCCGGATGAAGAGTGGCCAAGCAGGGCCTGAATCCGGCCGCTGCATTCGGACTCCTCTCGGCTTACAGCTTCTACCGATGCTCGTATCAGGTTTTCGCTCCCACAGCCATTGTACAGACGATATCCCAGACGTATCCCTGGAAGGATATCAGCGTTCCTGTTGATCTCCTCCACTGTGAACATCACTGTGCGGGCAAACTTCAGCTCTCTGTCATTCAAACTGTAAATCATTTCAAGTGTTAAACTTTTGAATATTGTCAACATATAATACAGTTCTACACTTAGATGCATATTTACTCACGCTTCACAGTAATAATGCGGGACTGCCTCGTAGTCATTATCTATGAGAGTTCGCGTGCTTGTCATGGAGAAAATCCCTCCTATGAGAAGATCTCCTTCTTTTGAGAACTCCAAGTAGCCTGTGTGCCCGATCAGTTTGCAAGTTTGGTTCTCTGACTTTGTCATCACCAGCAGGTTGAACATGATCATAATGAACCAACCCATTGCGAGCCACCTTCCCCTTCCCTGTTGCAACACCGACGCGGGGTTCTGACCTTTTATGAGGACCTCAGCAGCCAATGTGCCCTCCCCATCAATCCTCAAGTGAATACTGCTTGTTTTTCTTGGCTTGTTATACTTTTTTAGTTTAAGCACATAAATTATGTAAAATCGCTCTTTAAATTGAACATGTTGCTATGGTATATTATTTGATAAAAAGCAACAAACCCCATGATTGTTGAAAGTTTTTTGAATTTGCATGCAGAGTTCATTGCACAGAAATGTTTTTTTTTAAAGAGGAAACAATTTGTCTTCTTTGTCTTATTTCTTTATTTAGGCATGACAATGCTATATTTTGACCTACATTATTAAAAGATTGATTAAATAGTGGGGACATTTTTTTAATAACCTAAATATTTTATAATTAGACTATGTAGAATGCAATACAAATTTCTTACCCGATGAGGTACAGTGCCTAGACAAGTATAATACAGATGACGATCGGCAGTGTTGTGTTATTTTTCAGCAGGCACAAGACATTGATACATCGTTGGTGTCTAACATTGGATCCATGTTGTTGGTTGGGAAATGACCAAATTTCAATGGTCAAATGAACGTCACAACCAGACATTGAATAAACGCTGTCAAAAAGAATGTTGTTTCAACGTATATGTGCTGTAACATATTAGTTGGAAAATTACCAAATTTCAATGGTTGAATCAAGGTCAGAACCCAACATTGATTACACGGCGTCAAAAGCATGTTGTTCCAACGTTAAGTTTGAGTTGGTCAACGTCAGGACCTAATTCATCAAGTTCTCAATGTTATTTAATGTATTGTGCCTCCTGGGCTATAGTTTTGTTATTTATGAAAAACAGGTTTCAAAGCCACAGTGTTCATGGCTTTTCGGTTTGTTGCATATGTTAAACTTGATCTGTCTTTAGATATCAAAACG